>NC_080048.1:2059829-2274829 GCF_026212465.1 Amaranthus tricolor | reverse complement strand
ATTTGTTTGACCAGTTAAAAGTATTAAAGTTGTGTTAGAGTGAAACTTGTTCAAATGACATGTGTCATACATGTATATTAGTGTATTACAAGTATTTTTCTCACTCAATAATATTTTACCTTAAGATTTATATAGTGGACTAAATGCCCAAATATATCACATATGAGACTCTATTGCAAAAAATACACAATTTAACATATACTTCTAAATCACAATACTAAATAGGTTAGAATTAATTTTCACAATTATTTCACTCTCTTTTCCTTGGTTTATTTCGATCAATGTACTAATCAACCTACATATGTATCAAACGTCAGCAGAGTATTATGCATTAGTCTAGTGTGTGGATGGATTACCTCTATGATTAGGATTTGACTCTCACCATTTACACCAATTATAATTAAATTTCTTTTTCCATCGTATATATAGAAAATTCTCATAGCCTTACATGTGAATCAAAAAATAAAAAATAAAATAAAATAAAAGGACACAACACTTGAGGCTTAACCATGTTAATGTTGATTGTGTTTCTATTTTCTAATAGAAAATTAATTAAATTAAAGCTTAAGCATCCTAATTGTGTGGCAGCAAATAAAGACAACTCATAACTAACAAAAGGATGATAATTGATAAGTTGATAGGAAGAAGCAATGTGCACATAAAAAAACAAGTTAGTGTGAAAGGTTATGGTCTTAGTGTGATCTTGATTTAATCATTCAGATTTCGGCTGATTTTTCCTTACAAATAATTTTGATAATATAAAAAAAAAAAAGAAAAATCAAAAAGTTGGATATAAAGTGCATTTAATTAAATTTAGGTTTTAAACTTTTGATTATTATATTATGCAAGATCATATCTTTTGTTTAACTAACCAAATCGAAGGATCCTAATGCCCCCTTGACTTCACATTATACTTTTAAGTTCTTGTCATGACTTCACATTAAGAAGACTTTCGCCGTAAGATTATCGTGTTAAACTATATAATATATTCTAAGGTCTCAATCATCAAACTTAACATTATACTAAATAGATAATGAATGAGAAGGTAAGGATCATTAATATCGTAAAAACCGCTACTACACTGCGTACTGACTCACTCAACTTCAAGAACCATACAATAGCACCAAATACTTGCATCATGCCATTGAGCTTGAAATTACGTGCTCTAGCAAGTCACCCATGGTGCCACCAACGTATGTAGGTAAGTTCTACCCAATTAAATCTGTAGCTCTGATATCAGTTGTTGGGTCTACCAACCCCTACGTGACTCACATGGCCACATTAGTATGATTGACCTATCTTTGATTTTGGCCATCTTTCTGAAATGTCTAATACTAATTTGTGTGGAGATTAATTATATAATAAATATAACTTTTTTTTATTTTTTCCATGTGGAACTTAAAATGTATATCCAACATAAAAATTATTACGTTACAAAATAATTTCAATATATAGTACTTTTTAAATGTATAAAGAGTTAGCTAGAAAGATAAGATGAAAATCGATCTCATATTCTCTTATATCCTAATCAAGTCATCTATTCTTGTCTTCAATAATAAGATTATCAGTGTATTATAAAATTTATAATGCATGAATTTGCCCTATTGGAATATAAAGAAGTGGAGCCAAATACTAGGCAACATCTGTGAAGACGCAAATGTCAGAGTCTTTGCAATTAATGGTTAACGGACAACTTATATGAATAGATCATAAATAATTATAAACAATTTAAGAACAGTTTGACGCCATTTATTCAAATTTCATACCATTATTATATTATATTATATTATAATATTGTTAATTTAAATTAAGGCATTATTATTATTATTATTATTATTATTATTATTATTATTATTATTATTATTATTATTACTTAACATTTAATTTTTATATAAATTTTAAAAATTAATTTACCAAATAAAGATGATGTTAAGATGTAATTAGTTCGATGGTTACTTGATCCCATGATTATATAATTAAAGGTTTGATTGACCTTTCAGCCATCGATGATAGCACAGCATGGTAACTTGATAATTCTAATTAGGCTATAGGTAATAATCACTTTATTAAGTTTAAGCATTAAAGAATATAGTTTGAAAAATCGATCATTGGCAAAAAAAAAAAAAAAAGAAAAATCAATAACAATAATGTAATTTATAACATCTGATAGAGTATATAACTTATCTTGAGATTACAATTGATTTAAATTATTAGTTCAATTGATTTCATAACATAGTATCATTGGCAAAAAAAAAGATCGCTGGTTTAAATATAGATCTACCCAAAGTGAAATATTTTGCGCTATGTATGAGTAGAGTGCGTATTTGCATTCATGGATTTAGCTCAATGGCTCTTGTATGAGAATGCGTGATAGAGTGAGAATATACTCTCTCCGATCCAGAGCAAATATATCATTTGAGATTTAAACTAAATTAAGCAACAAGAAAGAGACCATAACAAAGTCTCTTTATCTACAATAAATTTTATTTTAATATTTTTTAATGTTTATAATTCTGATTTTTTTTCTATTAACTTTAAATATTTTATATGACAACATTAAAAAGAAGTAACTATTGATACTTCAAATATTTTTTTGTTTCTTGTCTTAAAAATGGGTGATAAATCATTTCAAATATCATCATTATTTCTCAAAAAGTAATTAAAAATTTCCCACGTTTTTTGTTAAATAACTCTAGCTGTGGGCCAATCACTCAACATATTTCCCTGAAATTGGAGAGTGTGGGGACTTTCCTTTTATCTCCCATCTCACCAACATTGAATTGAGCATCCAATAACCATTTTCTCTCATATTTAATTTCTTCATGGCTAAACCTCTATATCATTTTCATGAGAAACATCATTCTTAACTCTTTCTCTCTTTTCTTTGTTTTTCATTTTATTAATTACATCATATATTTCACAATTGAAAATAATAATTTTCGATAATCTTGAGTTAGTCTGGTGGTCGATTTAGTTTCTTTCACTTTGGTGACATGAGTCTGATTCTTATATCCATTAATAGGGATTCTCTAGCTTGCTGACCCCAGAATCAAGAAAATAATAATTTTCACCACCTTGTAAAATTTTTTTGAACTTTGTATATTGTTTGGAGCTTTGAATATTTAAATGGGTGTTGGGCAATCTGGGTTAAGGTGTAATGGGTCGGAAAGGATTGGGCTTGGAGACTTGCCGGAAAGTTGTACGGCTGTGATATTGGCCCAGTTAAGCCCACCAGAGATATGTACGCTTGCAGAAGTGAACAAGACTTTTCATGAAGCTTCATTGTCTGATTTTGTGTGGAACTCAAAGTTACCTTCAAATTATGAGTTTCTTGTTAGGAAGCTTCTTAATGAATGTCCTACTAACTTCAGTAAAAAAGAGATTTTTTCTAGGCTTTGTGGGCCCATCAGATTTGATGCTGGAACTAAGGTGAGTAATTTTTTCGATAATTGTTTTGATTTATGAAGTCCGGATTTTTTTTAATTCTTGGTAGGAGAAAATGAGAGAATTAATTCATTTTGTATTTGACAAAACATTAAAGTATTTTTAATTCTCGAGATTAAGGATTTGATGTTACCATAAGGTGAAAAGGTAAACCTTCATTTATTAGATTCACACATAATTCTCGTGATTAAAGATTTGATATAATTATTATCGTGTATAATGGGCGGGATATATTACTATTGCTTGTTTTTCATAACAGGGTAAACTTGAGATTGATAGCGTATATATAAATATTTTATATAGATTTTTAAAATAAAATTTTAAGCTGATATTTAAAAGTGAAAGTTTTAGTGATTTATGTTCATTATTTCGATGGAATCAAAGATTAATAATTCTTTCACTTTAGATTATAATATTTATAAAGTAAAATAACTCATTATATTATGTTGCATATGTTGTTGTTACTAAAGATCAACCGTTAGTTTTTTCATTATTAATAAGGGTAAAGTTGCGTATATTCAATTCTGTCATACTCTACACTAAATAAGAGTCACTTAACTTAATAATATTAGGACAATGGAATGTATTCTGATATAGTAAATGTGATTGTGTAGGAGATATGGGTGGAGAAGAGCAGTGGGAAGATGTGCATGGCAATTTCATGGAAGGGAATGAGGATTACAGGAATAGATGATCGTAGATATTGGAGTCATATTCCTACTCATGAATCAAGGTAGGCTTTATCTTTTGGCTTAATTATAAGTATTAGATCTATAATAATAATAATAATAATAATAATAATAATGATGATGATGATAATAATCAATTATCAGTGGCTACATATATACATATATTTATTTACGTTAATCCTAATTATATTATATTATTTATATCTCTGCAGATTAAATTACATGAAACAATATGAATTTGGACATAAATTATTTATCAAGTCGAATTTTAAATATTGTGTTCATTGAGACAAACTTTGAACTTAGTTTCATCTAACAAATATTTGCTGCTAAGTGTGCTGCCATATGTATAGTCACGTCATTTCAAGTGTACAACGTCATTTCAATGAATACAATACTTAAAGTTCGACTTGATAAACTATTAATAGTCAAAATTCGACATGTTACATCCAATTTTCCATCATAAAAAGGTTTCTAATTAACATTATATAAAATTTTGATTACAATGAATGAATTAGAGTATGGATGAAGTAATATCTTGTTCTATAGTTTTCTGTTTTTCCTTGAGAAATAAGGTGCTAGCTAGCTAATTACTTGCCTTGAAATCAAGTGTTACTTGAAAACAACCAAATAAGCAATGAGGCAAGAACTAAAAAGTCAATATACAATTACAATATTATTCATAAATTTGGATTTTGCCAGCTTGCTCTCTAGAGTGGGTGCAAATTAGTTCCCATTATTGTCATTCTCTTGGGTATTTGGTTTGGGTAACTAATTTTTATAAATGATTTTTTATTTTAATTTGGAAATGATTTAAAATTGAATATTATATGTGTGGAAAAAATCTTCCATTCTCTATATAAATATTTTTTAATGTTCTTCTATTCATAACATCTTCATTTTATCACATTTATCATTAAAAATCAAGTTTCATTCAAACAAAAAGAAATCAACATTAATAATTTAATCTATCAACCATTTAATGAAAATGAACCAATTTTTTGATCATTTTAAAATAATCTAAGATACTACATGTGTCTTAGCAAATATACCTAATATAAATCATTTATTTTCTATTTATATACACTATTTCGGCCATTAAAACACCTTAAAACATCATCACGTTACCAAAAATCTTCATCCTTCTTTAGATAAACTTGCGCAATAACAATCAAAACATCAATTTTCTTTTCATTTGGTATTTTTTTTTACGAATACAAGCATTAAGTGAGATTATTCACGAATAATCTATCAAAAGAAGTTCATTCTCAACAAATGTACAATAAGAATTATGAATATTAATTTTTCCAAATTAATATTAGTTTTCTCAAAAAAAAAATTTTACCTTTGTATTAAATCAAACACCCTAGATTATAAGTTTATAACCTTTAAAGTTTAAACCTAGTATGTTATGTAATATTACAAATAAGTCAAGAAAATATGTCCATATGTTATTACTTTTGGAGAAAATAAAACAAGAGGCTAGAAATAATTGATATTGTAAGAACTAATGACATTTGCGTGCAAAAAGAGTATTGGAGTCGCATTCAACTATCTTCAAGCTTTCTCCTTTTTGGTTGGCAATATATCATCATGAAAGACAAGATTTTTAATTCATGGTTTTATGGCCATTGTTAGTATTAGGAAGTGATTGTAATTTGTCCATGAAAATGATATATATCAAGAGCTTGACAATGCCACCCAATTAAAGGACAAATGAAACAAAAAGACTATTTTACCAATAATAACAATTAATATCAACTTTGATATTTAGTTGCATGGTCTGTCTTTTTTCTGTCATTAAAAATAATATTTTTTCTAATAATATGTTATTCTTAGTAGCGATTTTAAAGGGCAAATGAGTCTTAATAAGAAAGTCTCTTAAACACATTATTCATTATTTTGATTGATGTGGGATAAATTTGTGAATTATTATAAATAAATAAAATAGTTTTGTTATATGTTGTTGTAAGGTTGTGTTTAATTCACTTTAAAATAGGAGTAATAATCATTTAGTAAAATATGTTAACTTTGGTAGATGAATTTAAGTTAAATCAGTAATAAAAAAAAAAAGTGTAAAGAGGAAAACAATATATATCATGCATCAAAAAATTCACTTTAATGAATGTATACAATTCAGTAAGATAAGTTTAATTGAGTAAAAATAAGATGAAATTAATAGGATATAAAAGACATCATTAATTATATCTCATAGATGAATATTAATTTGAAAAATTATTACAAAATCACATATAAAACGTAGAATAAATGTTCAATTAATTTTTAGTATAGCTACTTTTGACTTTCTAATTTTTACTTGTATATCTAAGGGTGTAACTGTAAGCGCATATGATTTTTTGTCGAAATAGAATTCTCTTATATTCTCCATGTGTAATACTTATTTTATTCTATTATATACTTGTAAATGACAGTAACATATTTTTATATAATATGTTATAGTCAGTTGTAAATATTTTAAGACAGAGATAATATATATTTGGGCTTATCGTGCTAGATCTAAACTTCCACTTTTTCAATCTAAGCTTAATCATGTTTTGAAGTCAATGTCACCTTCATAAGCAACAATATCTAAACTTGTATTTCAAAATTAGATTAGTACCCTACTAATATACTGTATTAGCATAATATGATAGTTTAAGATCAACTAATGGAAGTGGACTTTTTGGATTTATCTTATAAGAGTCTAATTAAAGGCCCCCACAATTGGGTTAATTAAAAGGAAGCACTCTAAGCATGAAGTGGCAAACTAATAATTGCGGTTTTACTTTTGATATAATACTAATTTTATAATAATCAACGTGTTTTGAGACGTAATTATCTTTTTCATCACCAATCCAAGCTGTGCTTCACTTTTATTGGATGCTTTATAATTAGGTTTTGACTACCACTAAATTGCATAAATACTATTATACATAAAAAGAATGCTTAATATTTAAATAACAAAAAAGTCATTGATAGGAGTATTAGTTTAGAAAGATCTTCTATAGGTGAAAATTAAGTATTATTCTATAAAGATTTTGGAAAAATTACCTAGAATAATCCAATCTATTCATGATTTTCCTACAATAATTCCACCTATCGATTAATCATGAATAATCCCAACTTTGAGGGGTAATTTTCTAGAGTAAACAATTTTTTTTTAAAAAAAAAAGTTTAATTAAAATAAAATGTCAAAAAAAATTTTAAAATATTTTAAAAATTTTTTTGATTTTTTTTTATTATTTAGAATTCTTTTATGTAAATTTTAAAATTTTTCTTTAATTTTAAATTAATTTTCAGTTTATTATTTTGGTGAATTACCTACTATAGTAGGTCATCGGGTTACCTAAGTTTACTCTAGGCAAATACCTTCTAATGTTGGAATTATTCATGGTTAATCAATAGATGAGATTATTGTAGGAAAATCATAAAAAGATTGGATTATTTTAGGTAATTTTTTCAAAGATTTTCTATAGGTAAAAAATTTTCCAAATTTTATAACATTGTATGATAGGGTCTCATTGAAAGATGCACCTTATACATAAATTAAATAGCTAATTAATATAAATTATAATGATATAAACTCTTTATTTAAGGTTGTTTCGCTGAGAGACTATCTCATACAAGAGTAGTTGTTACATCATAATAGATGATTTTGCATTTTGGGAATATTTGGCAATGGTTGTTAGTTGTTGATTGTTACTTGTTTTAGCTGTATTCTTTGGCAAGTTTGAAGTGTTGGCCTTTTCTGTTAGCTTTTAAATTTGCTGAATAAGTCAAGTAGTCAACTATTTTAAGGAGATATTCGATAAAATAATGTATTTCACTGTTAATTACTACAGAAAAATGGGTCAACAAACAAAAAGTCAATAAAAAACTAACCAAGTTAGCCTTTTCATTTTGTTCATCAAACATATTTTTTTTGTGCTTTTTGACCAACGAAATTACCAAAAGCCAAAGACAAATTCTCAAATAAGATGATCTCATGGTGAGATCATTACTGTTAGGCTTGGCCAATATGCATTTAACGTTTTAAAATGAAACTTACAATCTTAAATGACCAATTATAACCTCAAAGTAGAGTTTTAGTTAAAGTGATTACTTATAACCTCAAAATAATAACTTACAATTTAAAGTTATCAATTAGAGAAATTAGTTAATTATATAAGTCCATTTTATGATGGACAATCTCATATAAGACTTAATAAAAGCGGAAAACAAAAAAAAAAAGTCAGTACAAAAGTATTTACCAAACAATACAAACATCCTTTGTGTAAGTCCAGTTCTCAATCACTGATCTACATTTTTTGTACAATGAATTTGATTAGTAGCTTTGCAGCGGGCCGTGATTGGTCCATTAGGCATCCAAGGTGATTATCTTGGGCTAAATTTTGAAAATGGCCCATTTGAGTTGGTCTTACAAGCAACTTAAATAAAACAATTGTTTATGTAGTTGTTTGCTAAAATTAGGTATTATTATTGGTTATTTATTAGAAAAAAGTGAACTAATGTGCTAGAAGCCAATGAAAAAAACTATTTTAATTATCTTTCTATTTTAGGGTAAAAGCCACTTTTTAGTTGTCCTAAATGCCAAAAATCAAAACACAAAAAAAAAATAAAAATAAAAATAAAAAATTAATAAGTCCGTTACCAAAAAAGCCTATCTAGACAATCCTCTATGCTTTCTCCGTCCCTTTAAATTTAATATATTATATTAAACTCAACCTGCTTAATGTAACAAATTCAAAAAAAATATTCAAATTTCCATTGTTAATAACTAATGATGAATTATATATTGTATGAATTATGTAGATTCCATGCAATAGCATACCTAAAACAAGTATGGTGGCTAGAAGTAGGAGGAGAGTTAGAGTTCAAGTTCCCAGCAGGAAGATATAGCTTACATTTCAGGCTACAACTCGGAAAACCCACCAAAAAACTCGGTCGACGAGTTTGCAACTCAGAAGGAGTCCATGGTTGGGATGTTAAGCCAGTAAAGTTTCAAGTTTCAGCCTCAAATGGACAACATGTTGTTTCACAGTCTTATTTAAAGCCTACTGGAAATTGGGTTTGCTACCATGTTGGAGACTTTACTTGTGGGTCTATGCCTATCAAGATCAAGTATTCCTTGGCTCAAATTGATTGTACACATACTAAAGGAGGACTTTGCTTGGATTCTGTTATTATATGTCCTACTCAATTAGTACATTCTTTGAAGTACTAGGCTTAGTTTTTGTATAGTTTTAAATCTTAGGTTATGTATGACAAGGTATTGTAGATAGCAAGAATGCCATATAGAAATTTAAAAATTATTTTATAGTAGTAGTTTCCAAAAAAAAGTTATATTATATTATAGTATTATATCTAAATTAGGGATAATTTCGTTGGTTTTGTAATGTAAGTAGTATTATGTATAGTGTATACAAATGTACTCTATATTGATTACTTGTTTCTAGCATAACATGGTGTTCTTGTTCTCTTTTATGAGCGAAATGCCCATTAAGTTATTGATAGATTATGGGATGAAAGTTGACTGAGTCAAGATTATTATTTAAAGTAGTTGTATTTGATTTTGGGTGCAATGGCAAGTTGGATAGTACTCAGTGCCTTCTTGTACATGGAAACCCATTTTTCTTCCTCCAAAGATGTTGGCTTTGTTCTTTCAAATGAATTATCAATGCTTTGTTGAACCAACAAGTCGTCTCTTTCACATGGAAAAGTTCATCTTTCTATCAAACAATGGAACATGAAATCTTGTGCCATCACTCATCTTGTTTCCTTACCAAAATCCTTAATTTCACTCATAAAAATAACCAAAAATCTCACCAAACTCTGATATCAACTGTAATAAAAGCTTTTAAAAGTATTTGATGAAGAACAAGATTCACAAACAAAGGATGAAAAACAGAGCACAAAAATGAATGCAACACACAAAAACCTCATTAAAAGTCATATATTTACCTCAGTCCAAAAACAAATTTTTAAAGATAAGGACTTGCTGTTTCAGTAAAAACGAAAGTACCAATTTTCTCAGCAAATCATATGTAGTAAAAAAATAATAATAATTATGACAAGTCTTGTATGAGACCGTCTCACCATAAGATGAGTATATATAATTAGTCAATTTCTGTGATTAATCACTTTAAAATTGTAAGTGAATCACGTTAAGGTTATAAGTAATCAAAGTGATCATTCTAAAACTATGAAAAATAATTATTTTAAAATTATAATTAGTCATTTTTAAAAGGGTAACTGCACATTATGTCGGCCCTATTTTAATCTCAATATGATAACCATCTCATTTATCAATTTGTGTAATAAATAATCTTGCGCAATTCCAACATCCAAACTGGTGCGATTTTATTTGTATTTTTGTGAGATTCTGTTAATGTAACTCCCAATCTCATTAGACACATGATTATATAATTGGGTGGATTTATTTTATTATTCTTAAAAACAAAATAAAAAATAGTCATCTGTTGTTGAAATCAATATTTTTATTTATATTTTTTTCTACTTCTATTTTCTATCTTCTTCTAGCCAAGCACTTTGGTCTTAATTTCTTTTTTTTTGACATAATAATATTGTTTGAAAATAATTTAGTTCTAAAAATATTAGTTACAAAAAATATAAAACCCATAACAATAAACTCAGTTTATTAATAAAAAATGATTTATTTTGAAACATAAGCTTTTTTAGTCTATGGGAGTTTTTATCAATCCCAATGTATTTTTTTCTTAGCTTTTATGCTTTTGTTGATGAACAATAACTCATATTCAACTGGTTTTGTATGAAATGGTCCTATTAAGACTCTATATAATTACTTTATTTTTTTAACAAACCACTTTAAAATTTTAAGTGATCACATTAACACACTTAATGTATTTGGGTTAACTTAATAAAAAATGGTCTTATTATGAGACTGTCTCATTTAAAAATTTGTGCAATTATGTTTTTAAATTTTTGATAATCATAACTTTTTTAAAATAAAGTTTTTTAATGATTTAAAGTTTTAAAGTAATTATTGAAAGTCTTTTCCATTTTAATCATACAAATGTAGTCAAAGAAGCTCTAAGTCCAAATTTTAACCTTTGGAATGAATAATTAAGACGAGATACTAAACATTTTAGCATATTTAAGTTTAATTATATGATTAAACTTTCATCCTACTCCTTTGAACAATTCCAAATAAATTCTAAATTTTGACAACTTTTATTACATTAAATCAAAATGTACACTTTAAATCATTTATCATTACCATCATTTATCAATATCTAAACAGGTCATTTTTGTAAATAAATTGTAAATTAATGGAATACATTTATTTAACTTGTCACTTTATATTAATTCTAACAACAAATTGTTATAATAATGCTAACATATAATACTTTTCTAAAAATCTTTCCCACCTACTATTTATTATTATCTTCTCAATATTATAAATATCACTTATTTCCTAAATCATCCTATTTATTACAATTTTCAATTATATATATATAACTCATTGCCCTTTTAAAAACCTACTTCTTCTGCCTTTATAAGGCCTCCATTTCTCATAATTTCTCATTTCTGTCTCCCTATATTATAGCTTAATTAAATTTTGTGAAATCAAAATCTTATTTATTTTTTTCTCAATCAACTTATAATTGATGCAAAATGGGAGACAAAAACAAATCAATTGAAGAAAATAAATCACAAGATTTAGATGACATATTATTCTATACTAGCTCAACTTCTAGTTCATCAAGCTCTAGAGATTATAGTGATGTTGGGATTCTTAGCGATGTGGAAACCCTTCAAAACATTCCTCTTGAACCACTTACTAAGGTATCTTCTTGCATTCTAATTAAATTACGATGTGAGAGTTTTTTCTGCTAAATGATATAAAAATATGACACACAGAAGTATAGCAATTGTTTGACCTTACGTGTACTATTTATTTGTATTCGATATGTAGATTAAAACATATGATTGCCTGATATGTTGATTTATATCCGATAAAAATATACAATTTTTCGATATGTTAATTTATATCCAATACACATATTTAATTGCTTGATATGTTAATTTACATTCGATTAAAATATATAATTGCTCGATATGTTGATTTATATCCAATAAAGTATATGATTCCTCCAAAGTTATTTTTGGTTCAATCTTTGTTCCGTCCTTGTACTCTCTTGTACTAGTTATGTTTAATTTTACTTTGTTCTTGTACTTTAAGGTTTCTATTGATTTTGATCTCCAATCAAATGAAATATATTTAAAGATAATCATTTTGCTTTACAGAAACTATTTTGGTTTTTGCTTTAGAGTAATTAATTTGTTGGAAAAAATTTCAATAGTACATATATATATATATATATATATATATATATATATATATATATATGTATATATATATATATATATATATATATATATATATATATATATATATATATATATATATGTATATATGTATATATATATATGTATATATATATATATATATATATATATATATATATATATATATATATATATATATATATATATATATATATATATATATATAATCACTTATGCAAAATTAATTTAAGTTTTAGAAAATTATTTTTTTCAAATATTAGTAGAGTTAAATTGATTGATAATGATTTTATTGTATAATTATAATCAATTATAAGATATAAATTATTATTATTATTATTATTATTATTATTATTATTATTATTATTATTATTATTATTAAAGTTATAGGGGAATTTTTATTACTATTAAAGTTGAATCAGTTATTGAGTCAATACTAGAGTGTGATGGATTATTGATTTATTTCCTAAATCTGTTAGGCTAAATTATCTGAATTCATGAACAAATGCTGGAGCAAATATTTCTGTACAATGAACCTGCGATATTTCATTGCATATTCTTGTTTTATTCTGATTGTTTGACAGTTGTTTTACTCTAACGGGTTTTTCCTTTTTCTAGAATAATCTTGCTCTATTGTATTTTGCTATATATTTACCTTTTGAAGGTAGCTCGTAATATTTTTAATTGTATTTAATACTATGATTAGCTTAAGTTAATTTTAGTGTTTGCTTAAATCTTTTTTAACTAATTTCATAAGCTAACTTTATTTATATGATATTAATTGTTTATTATATATTTAAAATTTGACCACATAAGTTAGCAAATGTAGAAGACATAAATAAACCAATTACAAGGAGTACTTTAATATTGTGTAGAACAAGCAAATCAATCAAATAAGAATCAGATACTTTAAGTAAATAACGGTAATTTGTTGTATTGGAAAATCACCCTTATGTGAAAATTTTTAATAGGGTGGGACTCTAAGGATTTTAAATTATCTTTTTTTTATTTTCTTTACCTTGTGGTATTTGTTTTGTCAAAAATTTACAAATCACAGTAATTTCGTTGTGACTATATTAATCATGTACAATTCAATATTACGTAAAGTTGTCATTTGTTGGTAATAAGGGTGAACTAAGAAATAATTTCGTTGTTATTAATACATCAAGACTCTAAAACATTGCCCAAGTAGGAATCAGTTAATCACATTATGATTACAAATGTTATTGTTATGCGTCATCTTTGTGCGTCATCTTTATGCGTCATCTTGATAATGTCAATAAATGTGGAATAGAGACAAAGCCAATGATAGCAATGACAACCAAATTAAAGTTATGAAGAAAGGAGTCACTTGGAGGTCTGAAAAAAATGTCCATGAGAATAAAATTGAGAGTGAGGGTGAGGAGAATAAAATTAAAGCTATAGGGAGCGTCAAAATAACAGATGACAACACTCGATAGTTATAGATTTACATGGTCAGCTCTGAGATTGGAGAGGCTTATAGCGAAATATTTATTATGGACATATAGTTATTAAAATATACTTTCTATGTTCTTTTAAGTTTGTCCAATTTGAGTTTTTCACATTTATTAAGAAAAAAGAATCTTTTATTGTAGTGGGTATTATTTTAATTAAATAGTGGTGTAAAGTAATAATTGTATTGGAAGTATGAAAGAGAAAATTAAAGTAAAACAAAATTTAAAGAACAAAAAAGGAGTGAGAGAGTGAATATACTAGAGAAATAAGGAAGTGAGAGAGAGAAATGAGGGTATATTAGGGAAAAAAGATTTGCAAAATAGAAAATATTCTAAAGTGGACAAACTTTTAAAACTACCCGTTATAGTAAGGTGGATAAACTTAAAAGAACGGAGGAAGTATTATTATAGTCCTCTAACTATTAAATGTTAGAAGCATTATTTTTCTAATATTTAACCTTTTATTTGATTTTCCTACAATAACATTTAATTGATTGTGAATAATCTGAATTTTATGTTCACTTACCCAAGAATATTGTTGTCCAATGATGACTGATTTTTGCAGTACAATTGTTGAGAAAAGAAAAATAAAATAAAAATTTTAATATTAGAAATTTAAAGTCAAAATTATTAAATATACTTAGTTTATTTATTTCTCTTTGTAATTTTTCTTAATTTTTCAATTTTTTATTATCTAATTATGTATTTACTTTGTTATTTTTTATTGCAAAATGACTTGTTGTCTACCTTAGTACATTCTTAGTAAGCATCCCTTATAGTGGGAATTAGTCATACTTAATTAAAAGTTAGGATTATTATAGGAAAATTATGTACAATATTGTATTATTTTGGGTAATTCTCCTTTAAACTTTAAATAAAATCAGGTCTATAATATGATATCAGAGACCAACACGAGTGGTTGAAATCCTATCATATTGCAGAGTTCTTTTTATTGATTTATGTTGCCTTGCATTCTTGAGTCGAGCTGTGATAATTTTTCTACATCATGTTTAATTAGGGAAAGCCCTACAAGGTTCTCACTGAAGAAAATATTCGGAAATATCAAGAAGCTGATATAAAAAACATATCAGAGATTCTTAACATTACACAAGCTGAAGCAGCATTAGTCCTTGTTCATTGTAACTGGTATATATACTAGTACTAATCTGTCATCAGCTTCTCTTTAATTTGATCATAACTTACTATGTCTGATAATTCTGATCGTGATTTTACTAACAGGAACGTTAGTATAATTCCTGATAGATGGTTTAACGAGGGAACAAATTTAAGACATAACATTGGTCTATCGGAAATTCCCTTCATGGAATTTACTTTCAATGCTAAACAAGTAAGTCATTTGTTATCTTAAGAGTATGTAACATATTTTGTGCTTCAACCATTAGCTTAAGTTTTTGATTGAATTGGTTTATTGACATAGTATTAGAAGCCAGCGTGACAAGAGGTCACGGATTCAAATCTCAACTATCATGTGGAAAATTTAGCGCCGGATATGAGGAGCGTCTGTGTTGCATTCACACTTCACGCTCAATGGGCTCTCGTGTAAGAGGGCGTTTTAGAGACTTAGAGTATATAACATATCCTGGGGGCTGAGGCATCAACCATCAACTTAAGTTTTTGGTTGAATTGGTTTATTGACATGTTATCAGAAAGCAGCGTGACAAGAAGTTATGAGTTCGAATCTCAACCACCCTTCATTTAAAGTGAATATTTAGCGCCAGGTATGATGAGGGTCTGTATTGCATTCATACTTTTAGGCCAAAGGGCTCTTATGTAAGTGGGCGTGTTAGAGTCTCGTAAATTCCGGAGGCTCCTGTGCCAATTTTATCTTAAAAACCTTTAGAATTTATAAAAGAAAAGATAAAATACTAGTATATGATAAAAATTCTTCATTTATTAAAATATTAATATTTAATCTTGTCTAAAAAAAATTTTGGGGCCCCTTAGATAACGGGGCCTAGTGCTATAGACCAATTTGCACATATTAATCGATAGTCATAATATAATATATCCTTGAACTTCAACTACCTACTTAAATTTAGGTTGAGTTGGTTTCTTAAGAAGCTATACGTCTACAATATACAACTTTTTCTAAAAGTATACTGAGAAGTTTGAGCTTTGTATGACAGGTAAATTGTGGAATGTGTGCAAAAGAATTTCCTGAGGAGTTGATACCTGCTCCTCGTTGTGGACACACATTTTGTATCAATTGTTGGGCAGGTCGATTCTTTTATCTAATCTATATTAGATGTGTTTAATGGGGTGGGGCGAACTAATGGGGTCAAGGATCGGATTACATTTTAACGGGTCATTATCGGGTCGGGTTAATAATGAGGCGGGTCATTAACAAGTCTTAGTGTAGAGGATCGGGTCGGGCGGGGCGGAATAATTATAAGAATTAATTGAAAAAAAATTACCACTTTTTTTTATATTTTCAAATAATATTATATACATAACTAGGTCGATCCAATGGATCATAAAGTATAATAAAAAAAACTATTTTAAGAACTTTTAAAAATCGGGTCAAAGTGGGTCGGATTTAAACGGGCTTTGACCCGCCTCAACCCGACCAGCCCCGTTGAACACCTTTAATCTATATTGAAAGGAGAGGCTATAAACCTCACTCAAGGATCACTAAATTAAGGTTTAAGTGTGTGTTTGTGTTGTGTCAAGTATAGGAATCAAATAATGCAATGTAATGTGATGAATGGCAATAATAAGTAAATAATCAAGACAAAGATTTAAGGTGGTTCACCAATTTTGGGCTACATACACCATCTAGCCTAGTATTTATATTATTGTGTTTAAAGGAGAAAATACAAACTTGAAGGAATTACAATAGAGTATTAGTGTAAGGGAAGAAAGGAACTAAAATGGGAGTAAATACACAAGCAAGAAGGTAGCTTAACTTTGGTGCATCAAATAACCTTGTATACAAGGATATTTTATAGTGAGAACAATGTATTAAGGTGGGACACAAAATGGAACAGCACTAGATAAAGGCAGCAGAAGGCAGATTCACGAAATAGTAGTCAGAAGCTATCGCTCTCGTCCTGCTGCTGGTCGAGCCTGGGTCGTGCGTGGGTCGAGCAATACAGCCAGCAGCTTCTGCCGCACTTTCTTTCCTCTTTGGTGTATGCTATGGTCTCCAATACTCTTGCACATTGATCTTGGCTCTGGATACTTGCACTCTTATGCTTCACATGTAAAGGTGTACTACCCATAGAATCTTGTAATAGAGATTTCCACACAAAACAAATCACAAACATGTGATATGTCCTCTTCTAACCTTCACGAATTAAAATAATTAATTAACTTAATCATCTTCTTGATTACTTGGTGAATATAAGTAACCCATAATCTTTAACATATATACAAGAATCAATTGAGATATAAAAAATGTTGAACGCGGGACATATAAAAGATAGCATTCATGCAAGATAGTGTAGTCGATGGAGAACAAAATCAGAATTTATGTATGTTTTGTGCAGGTTATATAGGGACAAGCGTCAATATGGGGATGAAATGCTTAGTGTTACGATGTCCTGTACTTAAATGCAATTCTGCTGTGGACAAAGACATGATTCATATGCTGGCTTCTAACGCTGATAGAGATTTATATGACAATTACCTTATGAGATCTTACATTGAGTGTAACTTTAAGGTGCATGATATTTTTATGTTTTCAACTCATTTTTCGCGTTTTGTTCATCTCTCGATGCATGCGTTCTGTATCATCGTTGACATCTAGTTGATTTTTATCGTCGACATCTCAATGTTGTGTGTGTGTAGGCTAAATGGTGTCCTGGCCCAAGTTGTACTTGTGCTGTGATTCTTGAAGACGGAAATAGTTACTCCAAGGTTACTTGTGAGTGTGGTTATAGCTTCTGCTGGAAGGTGATATTGTTTAACTTTGAACTTGTCATTTTCTTCCATTACTCGACGAGTCTCCAGTATCATTAAGTGACTTCCCCTAGCTCTGAGGCGACAGGTTTTTTGACATATCTTAGCGCCTTAACCATCAGTTTAAATTTTTGGTTGAGTTGGTTCATTGAATGGTATCAGAAGCCAACGTGAAAAGAAGTCACGGGTTTTAATCTCAACCATCCCTCATTTAAAGTGGAATATTCAGCGCCTATGCGCATCCACACTTCAAGCCCAATGGGCTCTCGTGTGAAGGGGACATGTTAGAATATATAACATATCATGAGGCCTTAACCATCAGCTTAACAGCTTAAATCTTAAGCTGGCTTAAACAACTGTCTTGATAGCTAGAAAACCATCTAATACTTTCAGTCTATCAAACCCGCCAACTTTAATTGATTACAAGGCTTCCCTTGGATTATTGCAGTGTACAAAGGAACCACATCAGCCAGTAAACTGCATTGCTGCTAATAACTGGATAATGGAAAGCCACAAACAGTCTCAAAACATGTATGTCAAAATCTCCAATAGTTAAATTGCTTCACAATGCTATGCTATTTTTAACTTGCCCCTTATTTACTTATAGGGCAATCGTTGAGACCAAATGTTGTCCGAGCTGTGGGTATTCGTTTGAGGTAAATGATCGATACAAACGAGTGGAATGTGGTTCGTGTAATCATCAATTTTGCAGGTAAATTAGAAAAAATTCTCGTTTGTATGTACGCTACCAATTTCTTCTTGAACGAGCAATTGATATGCTAGTAAAAATTGTAGGATGTGCCTTTCTTCTTGGCTGGAGCAAGGCTTCTGGGAGGCAGACCAGTTTACACATATTTGCACTAATGGGAAAGGAAAACAAGTTATTGTAAGTTCCTAAGATTTTTTTATCCTTACTAAGAACAAGCTAAGCAAGATAATGGGCGTGTTTGGTAAACAGCTGATAGCTATTAGCTGGCAGCTGATTTTATTGACTGGATTGACCAGCTGATTTGGACCCGCTGCTATGAGCGACTTATTCAAAAAAGTTTATACATAACATTAAGATGTTTCAACCAGTTTGACTACCCAACACGCTGTTTGTATCAAAATAAGCTAAACTTGCCTAATAAGCTATTTTGCCTTCATGTTTCATGTTCTTAGAATTTCGATGATGAGGAACAAAAGAAACGAGCTGAGGAATTCATTAAGAAATATCAAAACTTTCACACTCGATGGATGAACTATGATATGGTAATTGTATTTGTTGGGATTTCTCTATAAGATTAAGAATAAATAGAGATTTAATTTATTTCATTTATTGTTTATCCTATTTTTATAAGTACAGGGTCTGCAAGCAGCTTATGAGGAAATTCAACACCTGAAAAATGGCCTGCTGGTGAGAAATAAGTCTGAATACTTGTGTACTTCCTACTTAGTTATTACAAAATACATATATGGGGAAATCATTGTATATAGCTTGTTAGGTTCATCAGCCGTGAATGATTCACATCAGTATGTTAACCGTTTTAGGCTGAATTAACTATATGTTTATCAACTCATTCTTGTTTTTCGTATGTAGGTGTTGGGATGGTTTATCCCACATCGAAAAATCAAAAATGGTGTGCACATATTATAAGTTATTAAGAGCCCTTCTTCCCATTGCCATGTGGTTTTGAGATGGTAGATATCTTCTTGGCTTATAAAGTGTGTCCACCTCGTGTTTCCCCGATCATTTGCTGGCATTAACAATAAGTTCAGCTAAACTTAACAGTGGGACTTAGGATGTTCAACACTAGTTTATTTCTCAAAACTAAGATGGATATATGAGTTTCATATTGGATGTAATTTGCAGCTGAGAGCAGTAGCTGACAAACAAGGCATAGATAAAACAGAAATGAGCTTTGTTACCGATGCTTGGGAGCAGGTAAAATCCAGTACTTTTTATCAATTGGTTTTATGATGGAACCTCATCGGATTTATATGCAGTCTACTCTTCTCTTGTGTGAGTCTTGTTTACAAGGCCGATAATAAATTTATGAGTCAGAAGTGTGTTGAACAAGCGCCAATAGGAAAAGAAGCTCTAATAGGCAAGGATAAATTCCTATTATTATAAACAACTCACAATTGAGTACACTGATCGAAATAACATATATAGTATATATATATATATATAGTTTTCATTATATACGAGTGAGCCTTTTAACGAAAACAACCTGTTTGTTATCGCCTTATTTGTTTCCCGTTTCTCATGCTTGCAGATTGTAGATTGCAAGAGGTTCTTCAAGTGGGCATGTGTTTTTGAGTTCTATTTAACGGATTCTGATAATCCCAGATTATATCTCTACCATTATTTGCTAAGTATGCTACTTATAACCATTATTATCAGTTGATAAATCATAAATGTCAATTCTAGCATTCTTATCATAGTTCTAATTATTGGATGGTTTTTCTCACATCGACATATTAAAGATGGTGTGCACACTTATAACTCATTATAGCGTTTTCTCTCATTGTCATATCGTTTTGAGATCGTATTTCTTATTGGAAAAATAACCCACATATGATTGCACATCGAACAATTAAAAAAAGGTTGACTAACATACAAGTTTGATAGGCTACTCCTATTGCCAATTGGTTGTAGGATGGAACCTCATCGAATTTATGTACAGTCAACCTTCTTCTTATGCGAGTCTTGTTGTATACAAGCATGTTAACAAATTTATCATCTCCTTAGTTTATGAAGTGTGTGCACCTTATATTTTCAAATTATATGCTGACATTCACAATAAATTCAGCTCAATTCAACACTTATTTTGCAGGAAGAGGTGAAGTTGTACTAGAAAGACTTTACCAGCAAGCAGGGAACTTATCTATATACTCTATTATGGAACAAAATTCACCTCAGTTCTTGAATTTTCGACATGTTCTTCTTCAAAAGATAAGGTAAAACAATCAAACATTTGCCATTCGCTGGATTTAAAATTTTCTTTCTAAAGGAATGATTATTGTTAAGGATGAATCGGAAATATCGTCTTTGTTTTTACAAGTATACAATTGCATACGTACACCTAATTCTCTTAAATCTTGTTTGGTGAAAGTTTAGGTACTTCACGGCATGAGTGAAGCAACTACGGCAAATAATTTAATGACCCTACGTATTTTTCATGTTTGAGGCCCTTTATTATTTATATCAAATTCTTCTACCACCTACTCTATCTTAATATATTCGAAGACCCTTTGTTTTCAGAGAGTCTTATGCGGTCGGACGTGCACATCCCTAATAACATTGATTTATTTTTTTTAACAATATGAATTATGCAGTGTGGCTTGCAACTTCTTTAAGAACATGGTGTGGGCTTTAGAAAACAAGCACTCTGATTTGAACACACTTCGCCAAGATCTGCACTTTAGGCTGCTTGAAAGTGGGCCTGCAACTCCAACTGAAGATAATAATGAACACAAAGAAAATCCATGGATTTGTGCTCATTGCCATTTCCCTAATGATGGTAGTACCATTTGTGTTATGTGCTATTACTAAATCTATTATTTTTTTAGTTGGAAAAGAAACTCTCAAATTTCACAAGCATGTTAAGATTTAAGAAGTCTTGATGATCGTGTTGAGATTAAAACGACTTTAATATTATTGTTGTTGAAAAGTTTAGTCAGTCAATTTAGTGTATAAGAATATGAAGTGTATATTAGATATGATGATGAAGTTTGCAATTAAATTTTGTTTTTTAATTTGACGCATAGAGGTTGCACGTGCAGGCCGTCGACCCGTCCTATGCACATGTCTAGTTCTTATATGTTTATTGCTGGGTCAAACCTATAAGGGAATAAGAGAGGACTGTGTCCTAGGCCCATCTAAAAAATTAGAATAATGATGTTTTAATATTTCATATTTTGGGGCCTAGAATAGTATATTTAGTAATTAGGGCTCATAATTAATGTTTCGTCTCAGGTCTCTCAAATCACAGGGCTAGTCTTGGTTTATTGTACATATACTTCATATTCGTTGCTCTATAATTTTTTTAGTTCATCCCATATAATTTGCTCTATTACCATTTTAAGCATAATCATCTTCTATAATATCTTACTAAAACCTCTAATTTATTTCCCTCCCCTGTATCAAAAGATATTCAATGTACTAAAGAACATGATTTCATCTACACACCTTTAAAATGCTTATTTTCTTCCTTTTTCTTGATTTGTGTCAAAACTCCATTAACAACAATCTTATAAGACAGAGGAATATTATACACGAGTTTTTTAATACATAAAAAAATTTAAAAAAAAAAAAGATAATAGACAAGACAAATTTAAAAGAATGGAAAAGTTTAAACAAGTAATATTCTCAAATAGTTGCATGGTTGGTATTCAATGAACTTTTGGTTCATTTATCTTTATAAATCGGATAAGAGTGTAAGTGTGTAACCATAGTCGTTAATTCACTAATCAATCACCAACTTTCTACATATTTTAATACAAAGTACCTCTTTACAAAAGCAAACAAAAAAACAACGAAAACAAAAAAATTACTTTTACTTTTATATGACACGGTCTTTTTATATGACACGGTCTTATTAAAGGCTATTTAAAAAAATCTAACTTACTTGAACCGATCTATTGACCGCTCGATCTATCTCTTAAATGGCGGATCATGAAATTTTAAGCTATAGGATCAGGTACCCAACCTGTCTTATTCGGGTCGAGTCATAGTCCAAAACTTTTTAAAACAGATACCCGTTAACCCGTTTATAGATGAAACTTGTTGAGGAGCCTGACAGTCAAAATCTCCTTTCAAATATCAAAAAAACCTTTCAACAAAGAAGAAACCAGGAAATTGCTAAGAAAAGCCATTAATGGAAGAATTGGGTGAAAAATCTCTTTTTCATAAAATATCTGGTCTTATCCTTTTAAGTGTTCTTACCCAACCATTCTATTCCAACATCACCAAATTATCAATTAAATAACAAAAATATACACATGAAAGGATTTTTAAGCATTACTGGCCTAAGCCGTTTATCTTTGCAGTACTAATACTGGCCAAAACCTGTGTCCGCATAAAGGATTAAACGGCTATGGCCAGTAGTGGATTAAGCATAAATTGTCATCTTTCTGTGTATCTGCATAGAAATTGATATCCGACTAATCCGATACCCGACTTTTCGGGCACCTAGTTATGAACACCCTTAGTTTTATCATGTGACGAATCCATACAATTACTTAATTTTTGTAATTAATTTTTCTAATTCATCACTTTAACATTATAAGTGATCACTTTAAAATAATAACTAATCAGATTATAAAAAATACTACCTCTATTTCAATGACTTTGTTTCACTTCATTTAGGCACGTTTGCCAAGACATATATTGAAGTCTTAATATTTCTAATGGCGCATAACTAAAAATTATAAAAAGTTGATATCAATAATCTTTGCGTTGAAATAAAAACAAGATTCCACTTAACCAAGGGCAGAGCAAATTCCAAGGCCCAATTTACTTTTCATAAGTTTCTAAAAATGGATGGGGCCTTTATAATTAAAAAAAAAAAATTTTGATAAACTAAAATAAAAACTCAACACAATTTTAATTTCTTAAACTTAAATTAAGTATAGTTAAAAATTAAACTTTCTTCTTTAATGTTAAAATGAAACAGAAAAAAATAGTAATACATTAATGATTAATAATAAAAAAAGTAAAAGTTTAAAGGGTTGAAAATTTTAAAAATAAATTATTGATTATTTTTATAAATTAATTAAGTTAGTGATTGATGCTTGATGAACTAGGTTGCACTAAAACGGACACGGACATGAACACGGACACGACACGGGTACGGGAAAACGCCAACTTAAAAATGACGGACACGGGGACACGAAAATTGTAATATAATAAATATATCAAATTAAAGATAATTTTACAATCTTTCATTTGATATATGTAAATAAACACTTTAAAAACACAAAACTCACATAAAATGCAAATAAGTACCAAATAAACAACATGAGTATTTAAAAATAGTCATACAAACCAAATCAAAGAAAACCAAAAATGGCAGCAGCAGTGTTCGACTGTTCGTCTGTGATGGAGGAGCAGCCAGAGGCGGCGTGGTACGGGAATGCGGCAGCCGGCAGCGACAGTGGAGGTGGAGGAAGAGTTGTGTAGAGTTTTTAGGGTTAGAGTGAAAGAGAGTTGAGAACAGTGAGAACAAAAGAGGGAATTGAGAGGGAAGGGAATTCTAGTGACGAGTGCTTCTGCTTCAGAATTCTGCTTATGAATTATGATTTCAAATTTTTTATTTTATTTTATTTTTTTAAAAAACGGTCCTTGACTGCTTGTCGTGTCCTTTCCGTGTCCTGGCCGTGTCCGCGTGTCCGGAAAAATATTAAAATATTGGACACTTCATTTGGCGTGTCGGACACGGATTTTCGCGTGTCCATGTCCGACACGGGACACGCCAATCCAGGGACGTATCTGTGTATTCCAGTTGATGAATGTGTAAACATTAAATGGTGGGGTAAGAGAAAAAAAAATTTAAAAGGTAAAGAGTTATTTTGGAAAGAGATAAAAAAAGAGAGAAAATGTAATCAATAGGTGTTGAACATAAGACCGTTGATATATTAGGCAAAACTCCTACAAACTGTTCTACTACAATATTATGTTATTCTACTATAATGTTTTAATAGGCCCTCTTATATTTGACTATGTTTCAACTTATAGATTAAGAATAAAATACAAATAAAGAATAAACTGTAAGTTAGTGTTAAAAAATCAATAGAAACAAAGTCATTGAAATGAAAATACTAATCATTTTAAGATTACGTGAGTAATCAATTTAAAATTATTAGCGATCAATTTAAACATGAAAATATATATTGAGTTAGGCCTGTTAAAATGATTTAGTTTGATACCTTGTCATTTGAAAATTTGCAAAAAACAATAAAAAAAATCACCCACTAATATATAACGTATGGTCTCAATCTCTAAGTAAACGCCAGTCAACTTTTCTTCCCCATCTTTACATCCTCTTTTCCCCTCTCTCTTTCTCACCATTTTCTTCATATTCAAGTATTCATATTATTACAATTTCTATTTTCTCATCCAAATTTAAATATAATCCCAAAAAAATAAAATTATGTCTCAATTTCCCCACCATGTATCTTGTAAGCTTAATTCACTTTGTAGATTATTTTCTAAAGTGGTTTCCATTGATCAACATGATCATCAAGGCAAGTTTTCTTATTTTAAATTATTTTGATCATTAATTTGGGTTATTAATGAATTTTTAGTATGTTTAATTAATTTTTATTCTAATTTTTGGGTTTTTTTATGGGGATTTTAGGAGGTAATATTGAAGATGATTGGGAATATATAGAAGTTCTTGATCGTGAACTTTTGAGTGATGAAGATAAAGAAAGCTCCATTTATAGCCAAGATATTGTTATGCTTGATCAAGCTTCTACCTCTTTGGAACACCCATATCATGTCAAGGTTATTTTATTTTATTTTTTTATCATTTTAATTTTGTTTAAGTTAATTATTTTTTTTTTTATAAACTTTAAATTAATATATCAGAGTCAGTCAACATGACGAAATAATTCAAGTTGACTGATAGATAGCAAATTCAAGATCATATTATAAATAAATTGAATTTTTACCTTCGTATACGTATTGAATCAATTTAGTTATCATTTCTAGTTATAAGAGTATATTTTACAAGATTTAATTTTAAGTTTTTAATTAAAATATCAGAATCATTGCTTATTCCCTTGCATAGATATGATATGTGCTAAATATTTCCATTGAAAAATGTAAAGGAGGAACGTTAAAGCTCAACATTAGGCCTTGTTAAGTTTACTTTAGAAAAAATACAAGTTTTAATCGAGTAAAAATCAACTTTAATCAGAAAATATTATTTACAATAAGTAAAAGTCAATTATAATTAATAAAAATCAATTTTAATAAGTAAAAGTAAATTTTGATCAATAAAAATCAGTTACAATCAATAAAAATTAGTTACAGCAATTTAAACAATGTGAATTAAACATGGTCTAATCAAAAATACAATCTAATAATAAACGACTAATAAGTTACATTTATGTCATGATTGATTCGACAAACCCTTATTCATCAATCATCATAATATAAGGTCCCTTTTACGTGTAATTAGTTGTTAGTAGGAAAAATATTTTCAGTAAATTAGTCCAATTATACTCAAGCGTTACTCTTTTTATATATTTGACTATTTATGAAAATGAATTTTAATTATATGATTGTTAACTGGATAATTAATGAAAATGAAATTCTTGAAATATTATGCCTTAGATGTTAAAGGCAAATATTAAAATTAATTAAATTTTAAAGCCTCATTAGAAAATTAATTTATTTATACACTTGATTATGAATATTTCACTTTAAATAAGGAGCGATTGAGAATCGATTTCGTGACCTCTTGTCACGTTGGCTTTTGATATCATATCAAAGAATCAACTGAACCAAAAACTTAAGCTGGTGATTAAGGCTCCAGAATATCTTATATACTCTAAGTTGTTTTTACCTTATATTGGAACATTGATTTGTTAAAATAAAGTCTTGGGTTCGACTGTTGTTGTCTTCTGAACTTTTTCTTTAGTTGTCTTCTTCCTTCGGCCTACGCTATACTTTTAAGAAAAATACATTTGTTCCTTTTTATTTTCTCAACAATCGCTAAAAGAAATTAGAATTGGTTATGGATTATTTTTGAACCATTTTATATAAATACGAATTCAAAAGTTAAATTAGCTGATGTTTGGTTCTTGATCATAGACATAAGACTTTAACGGCTTTAGCATTGTTGTTGGTTGTTATAAGTTTTGGTCGTATGAATCATGTAGATGAAATACACAGTATTGAGCAAAGATCATGTTCGTCAACGCCTAGAAGATAAAATTACAAAGGTTTGTAATGTCTTTTTGCTACCAAGAAATGAAGCTGCTATTCTTCTCCAACATTTTAAATGGTAATCATTTTCCTCTATGCTTTTGTTATGCTTTATTTCAATTGTGGAATTAATGAAGATTTGCTTCTTCTATGGCCGTGAAAAAATACCTCATTCAATCATGTGCAGCTTTTATTTATGTAAAGTTGCACATGATGTTTGTTATTAATGGTCTATCGAAAACAACATTTTTATTAGTTTTATCATTGACAAGGGTAAGATCGCGTTCGCATACATTAGATCTTTAAAAACTCCCACCCTAGGTATGAGCCACTTAATAGCGTTGGGAGACTAAAGATGCTTGTAAAGATCTATTTTTAGTCATTTATGACTAAATTTTATCAACTAGTCTCTTGTGAGATCGTTGAGAGACATATCTTAAGCCCAATCCATTAAAGATTAATACCTACTTACCGTATTCTTAATGCATACTTACATCATCTCTAATGCTTACTTACCGTATCCTTAATGTCTACTTTCAATATCTTAAATCTCTACTTAAATCATTCTTAATGCCTACTTTAATATTTTAGAAAAAATATATAATGGGTTAGCCTAATCAAAGATAGTCTCTTAAAGAGACCGTCTCTCACAAGAATTTGTGAAATTTTATTTGATAGTAGAAGTTAGTAAGGGGAACAGATTAAAGATACAATTACGTGTGTTTGCATGAATTAGGAGATTGGCTCAAAAAACTGTATTAAGATTTTCTCCATTACTTTTCTCAATAACCCATTTTAAGATTTTGACACCTATTTTAGAATAAAAAATAAAATCTCAAAATTTCTAACCATTAAGATTTAAGTAATGGACCCTCCATTACATTTGAAGTAATGGACCCTCCATTACATTTGAAGTAATGGAGAGAAACCTAACTCTAAAAAACTTTATAATTTTATCGTTTTACCGAGATACGGGTGATATTTTGCTATATGGGCAATACAAAGTTTACTCTAACTTTCAATTTTAAATAACTTTTCATGCACAAGTTTCTTGCTTTTTTGAAAGGAGTGTGAGCCGAACCAATGATGAATGGTTGGCATCGGAAGAGAAGGTCCGCAGGGCAGTTGGTCTGTTTGAAAGACCTGTTACAGAAACCCCAAATGATGCAGCAGAGGTAACCAACTCTATTACATTTCTTTACTTTCGGATTATAATAAACTATATCGGTATCATTTGTTACATGATTACATCGTGTCATGTGCACTTTTTGTTCGAGTCAAAGTTTGATATAAGAGCCAATCAGAAACATCCGATCAGGGGCGAACGTGTTGGGTAAGTCGAAGACTCACTTTTATATGTGTGTGTTGAACACTCACTAAATGAACTAAGACATGGGGTGGTTGGCAATAGCTTAATTGGAAATTGTAGCTTATTTTGATTTAATTTTAGGGTTGGGTGATCAAATCAGCCAATGCTAATGTTTGGTAAATTAGCGGGTTGAAACAACTTATTATTATGAATAAGTTGTTTTTGAACAAGCTACTTATAGCAACGGGTTTAAAATCATCTGGTTAAACCAATTAATAAAAACATCTGGTCAAACCAGTTAATAAAATCAGCTGGTCAAACTAGTTAATAAAATCAGCTGGTCAAATCAACCACTGTAATCATCTATCAGCTACCAGTTGTTCGCCAAACACCCCCTAACCTAGGCAGGTTCGTGCATAGATTCCCCCTTATTAGTCTGACCCAGTGAAACATAATCCGCAAGTTAGCTCACCTTTTGAATTCGTAATTTGCTCAAAATGGTTTAAAAATAACTTAAAATCGACCATAATTCGCTTTTTTCAATTCTCAATTCACGATTCTCAAGGTGATTAGCGCATTATTTGACAACTCCTACTCTTCAAACTCCGTCTAGGTGGAACCCATCTATGACATTTGGAGTAACTGAATGTTTTTATTTTAATTTTTTATTTGGAATCAAAACCAATGATTATAGACTTGTTCTTTTCAGATTGCTTGCAGCATATGTCATGGAAATTTCCAAAGATCTACCATGTCTTCTGTTTCTTGTGGTCATCAAATTTGCCATCCTTGCTGGAAAGGTCAAAATAAACATATTTTCTTCCACTTTTTTTAGTCAAACCAAATAAATGAGCTGCATTTGATTTATCAATCATATTAATTCAAATTCACATTCTTATTTATACTTATTTATTTCAGCCTACATTAGAGAAGCAGTCAATGATGGGCCTAGATGTTTGACATTGAGATGCCCTAAAGCATCATGTGATGCTGCTGTTGGCTTTCAGTTGATAGCAATGCTATCATCCCAAGATGATAAGATGAAGTTTGAAAATCACCTTCTTGGTAGTTATATCACTAACCGGCGTAAGGCATGGATCTTGTTTGCTGATTGGCTTTTTGGTCGACTTGTTGGTTAGATGTTCAATTTTTATTATTGGTTGGTTAAATAGCCTAAAAACGTGTTTGATGAATGGTTTTTAATCTAAAATGAAAAGTTGCTATGAACAGCTTTTTTATTGGTTTCTAGCCTGTTAATCACTAATTTTACTAAGCATCTCTATGGACAATTGGCTTATACAAGTTGTTCAAAATTTATTATTTTTTTTTTAAAAAAAGCAATGCTATATATAGTGTTAAAACAAGGTCACATTGCATCGTATTGTATCGGCCACGATGTAAAAGTTTTCAAAACATACGAATCGATATTTCTCGCGTTGTAACGGCGTAAAAAACCACATTTTGGACCATATCAAGGGATATCTTATGATTTGACTGATATTTAGTCGTTATGATAACATCACTCCCAGAGTCGTTACTTGTTATGATTACGCCGTTTGGTTACCGTTATTGTGACCATTACTACATTTTTACACTTTGATGCTACCAGCCGATAAAATAAGTCAACTAACCCGGCCTAAAGCCTACAGTCAAACCCCACCATGATATTTGGTAAATACTAAATAGTAGATTTCATTTTTGGTACATGTACAAATTGTCATCTTCCACAAAAATGCAACATGTTGCTATAGTCTTAACAATTCTTTGTTATCGGATTATAATGATTATTATATTAAACCGACTTATTAAATCATGTGCACTTTATATTTATGTGAAGTTGTAGAGTGTAGACGATGTTTGCTGTCAAGGGTCAATCTGAAATGATATCTTTGTTAACACTTTTCTGTGATGCTTTAGGCAAAATGGTGTCCTGCACCCAACTGCAACTATATTGTGTTTTCTCCTAATGGTGGTGAAGGCAATGTAACATGTAGATGTTCACATTGTTTCTGCTGGAAAGTAAGTAAGACATTCTGAAACATTGTTTTTGTCTTTATGCTTGGGAGTAAAAGAAAAGGTGATCAAGGGCGAATCTATGATACTAGTATCGGGTAGGTCGAACACTCATCTCTACATGAGTGTGATGACTGATGAGTGTAAACCAGCTCGACTATTGCACAATTTAATATTAGTAGGTTCTTAATCAAATCACCCGAGGCATGACTTAGGCACAGGGGCGGAGCAAAGAGTATAAGGACCCTATTTAGTATTTGATGTTTAGTAAATTGAGGACAAAATTTTCGCAAAAAGTAACATAGATAGGTTTTGAACCCCTAATCAACAATATCACAAGAACTGTCTGAAAGGCACGTAATCAGCTATAAGGAGTTTGTTAATACATGACATCCTTATTTTTCTGGGGGATGTAGGCGGACGGGCATCTTGAATAAGCCTAAAAAGCCCCATTCTTAGGCAGTCCCAGACCTAGATCTCTTGAGAAAAAATATATGCAGAACAGATACCTCAGACACTTAGATTAGCAACTGATATCATGGTTGTGCAGTGCTCAGCAGAAGGCCATGCACCCGTTGATTGTAACACACTTGTTGAGTGGATGTCTGAGGGCGCTCGGCAGTCAGAGAATTGGTAAGATATTGAACTTTTTCCCGAGATTAGCAGCTGATAATCAAACCTTTTCTCGAGTTGTTTGGATTCTTCGATGAAATAGTTGTCGCGCTTGTAGGGTCTTAGCCAATACAGTGTCATGTCCAAGGTGCAACGTCAAGTTTGAGTCCGAGCAAGACTTCTACAAATATATAAAATGCACCTCATGTAAATTGGCCTTTTGCTGGTAACTTTCTAATCTGTTCATTTGTTCATAAATTCCTTGTTTATTGTTAAACATACACGCTCATTGTTTTCGGTTGTTCATGCTTGTAGCGACTGTGGCGGTAACTGGTTTAACTACGAGTCTAATGGCTATTGGATCCATAAATGTAAATTTGATTTAGTAAGTGTAGCAACTCTTAACGCATCTAAATATGCATTTAGCTGTATAATTTTAGCTTATGGATTGTCAAAGAACCAAATCAACCAAAAGCTTAAGCTGATTGAAGCCTTATGTTATATACTCTAAATCATCCCCTCACATGAGAGTCCATTGGACTAGAAATGTGGATGCAGCACAAGCCCTCTTCATATCTGGTGCTAAATACACCACTTTAAATGAGGGGTGGTTGAGATTTGAATCCGTGACCTCTTGTCATGTTGACTTCTTATACCATGTCAAGGAACCATCTCAACCAAAAGGTTAAGCTGATGGTTAAGGTCCTATGATATGTTATATACTCTAACATGGAGTTACTTTCTTTGGTATTATTAACTATTGCAGGATTTCAATCTTAAACAGTCGGCCAAGAACTCGCTTGAACGATACAATTACCATTATGGTGAATGGGCAGTCTGTGAATCGGTACACTAAACAAAGTATTTTCGTTTCCATTCTAGGCAAATGAAGCAAAACCGTATGTTGATCTTATTGATTTCATCCTTGCAGTCTAGGGTAAACACGCTTGTTGACTTATGCATGTTTCGAAACACGCAAGTAAGTCGAATTTCTTGGCATGTACAATGTTATTAGTCCTTGTTAAGGTACATTTTGGAAATTATGTGATGTTCTGTTTTCCCATCAGCTCGAGTTTTTGCGTGCCATCTTGTGTCTTTCTCCTAAAGATTTAGACTTTTTCGTTGAAGCTCTTGAACAGGTAACGAAATAAATCTATGCAAATGCCGTTGGTTGAGCTGAATTCGGCCCATTCTATATAATGTTCTGTTTCCATTGTGTTTAGATTGCTGAATGTTGGCAAATACTGAAGTGGATGCATGTATATGGATATTTTCTGGATGATAATGAACATGTCAAGAAGCATCTATTCGAGTTCATGCAAGGTACACTCGTATTGACATAATATACCTAACAACGGTGCTATAACCTTGATCTGAACAACTATCACATGATTCACTAATCTTCCAGCGAATCACGAATCAAAATATAGGAATTATGGTCGATTTTGGGCCATAGGTCATTTTGAGCGAATTGCAAATTCAAAAAACGAATTAACTGGCGAATTATGTTACACTAATATGAACAATATAAGAAAGTATATAAGATATCTAGGGCTAAAATCAAAATTAGCTTGAGATGATTTCTTGACATGGTATCAGAAATCAACGTGGCAGAATGTCACGTTTCAAATCTCATTCACACCTCATTTAAAGTATAATGTTAGATTAAGTTTTTGATTGAGTTGATCATACTGTACTTGTTCTATCATTTTGAGGGGTCATTGACCTATGTAATTCTTATGCAGGAGAAGCAATAAGCCTTGTCAAGAGACTTCAGATGCATGCTGAGGATCTTCAGTACTTCCTAAGTGGGGAAGCACCCTTGAAAAAGTTCATCGAATACAAAAGCAATATGACTGTGCTCACAAGGTCTTCTTTCTTCTCTATTTCCAAAACTTCTGTTCGTCCCTTTAAATTTGCACTATATAACTCAAAAATTTTAAAGTTTTTTGAGTCATATGGTGCAAATTTAAGGGGACGAATGGAGGAACAATATACATTAAAGTATTGTGTATCTATCCTATCTCCTTAGAACCCAAGGATACAGAGTTACGAATCTATCGAACAAATCTGGTTCTAATAAAACCGTTACGATACAAAAATCATTTTATTTTGGTTTTTGTTATGCATGAGAATCTTAGTAATCAAATGAAATTCTTACTTTGGTTTTGTAAAAAACAGGGTGACAAGAAATTATTTTGATCAATTGGTGGAAGGTTTAGTGAGTGGGCTTTCAGAAGCGGTATGCATTTCAGAACTTAGCCCAAGACTGAAGAAGTGGCATGAACGTGGGGAAAAAAGCTTCATTTGGAAAAGCCCAAATTCAAATCCAAGCCCAAATCTAAATCCAAGCCCAAGTACAAGCCCACCCAAATTCACAATAGGCTAATGTGATATCAACATCTGATATGATTTGTGGTAAAGCCCAGCCCATTATTTGAATTTGAGCTCCGGCCCAAACTTAAGCCTGAAAGTAACAGCTTAATGAATAAAATTTAATTATATCTATTTGACTATGTAAAGATTATCTTGATTGGTTGTATGGGACTTTTTGAATTGATAAAATAAGCTATCTTGTCTAGCCACAATATTGCTTATGTGGATTAGGTTTAGAAATTGTTCTTTGGAAGATTGTTAAGCATTAGTTAGGATGAATATTGGAACTTAGCAATGGTAAATGGGTTTAATTTAGTGTGTTTTTACATTATGTTCACTCTAATTCAAGCGTGGATAAGTATGATTTTGGTGGATAATATATGAGTATGATTATACATGTATATAAAATCATATCTACTAACATAGTAGGTAGAAGATGATACTCACTTTGTATTATCAGTGTATATTGAGTTAAATGGTGGGTATAAAGATGATTTTAAGAACGTACCTCAATGGGTTGATAATATATGAGTATGATTTTACAAGTAGTAGTCACTGCATCTTTATTTATCGTAGGAGGTGTGTGAAAAACTTAAATAATACTAGTTTATTTTGTCATCCTTAATCAAATTTGCAAGTAAGTGTTACTTGATTATAAAATCTTAAGTGTCATATTAATGGTTGATTATTATCTACATAGTCCCTTGTATATCGACCGCTTTTTTTTAGTTCTCCCTGTGAAGAGAGTACGAGTATGAGTTGTCCTGTCTGTCACCTTCCCTCACCCAGATCCTACTTTCGAGCGGGATATTAGATATGATGATGATAATAATCCCTTATATAAAAACAAAAAAGTTCATTTTAAGTCTAACCTTTATTCTATAGAAATTAAATCTCATAAAAACAATACACATGTTAATTAATGTCTTTAAAAATTACTGTTGTAAATATAGAATAAATCAATAATAATATTTAAATTATTTTAAACAGATATATTTTTCAACCTAGTTATAACAACTAACTTTGAAAATATAACTCAATTTCGATAAATTAAAGTAATATAATTCAACCTAAATTGATTTTCTTCGAATAATTAGGTTAAGTCTATGTATGGTTTGAATCTAATAGTTTTAGTCATTATCAGAATTTACAGTTCATCAACAATATATATTCTAAATCAAATTTCAAACAACCATTTAACCACCTCAAACAAATTGGTATTATAATTTTTTTCGTTTGAGAAAAATAAAATAAAATCAGCCAAAACGCAAGCATTAGATCAAAAATTAAGGGTAGAAATACAATGTAACGCATTAATTAATGATGTGGAAATTACTTGATGCTATATAATAATCAATCATTTAACATAATTAATTTGATTAATTATCATTCTAAATCCAATCTACTTGCACATTTATTGCCTACACATCCTCGCTTGATAGCTTGAGGAAGTTGTCTAACTTTATGACATTGAGGAGAATGCATATTATGACGTGTACATCCCGTTATGCCGTCGTCGATGTGGCGTGGCCCGATCCGTCCGTGGACGTCCACCACATTGCTTGCTAGGAACATCATCCCAATCATCAATGCAAAACACACCAACTTAATTATGCTAATTTTGTTGTTAATGCATCCCTTCATGATCTTGATTATATAATTAGAAGAGTTTTTGTTAATATTGTTGGTGTTTCTTTGACTAATAATGTTTGGTTGTGATGCCCTAAGTTTTGTTTCATGTTGTATGGTGTTTTTATAGTCTTATTTTGAGGTGAATTGTTATTGTAGTATGTGCCTAATTTAGGTCTAAGTTGTTTGCTAAATGAAATGAAAGGTTGGTTTTTGATAGCATGGGTGTCACAATTGAGAAATGGAGAGCTACGGGATTATATTAAGACAACAAATTTCATTTGGAGCTTGGCTTTAAAAATTATTTAATATGTTAATGCATATAAATATATGTTAATCTAAAAAATAAAAAATTTATTATAATATTAGTCATATTATCGTATCTCATGCTATTTTACTTGTCTTTTTAGCCGTTTTTTTTTATTTTCTTGCATTAGCTATATACTTTTAGTTTGCAATATTTCAATTTTCAACAATAGTCTTATATTGTCTCTCCCAATTTCCTCCTTGAACAAATTATTTTTTTTGTTCGTATTTACATGGAGTATTTTTTATCTATTATTTATATTATCCATCTATTACTCTAGGCCAATTGTTAAAACGTACCTCTCTCTTTTCTTAACTTACACAGAATATGTACTTGGGGCTAATTATATGAGATATAAGGAGTATTTCGTTGAAATATGACGTATTTACACTTCTTTTTTTAACTTTTTTTGTCCCTTAATTATACAACCGGTCAAATTATATGAGTCTCAAGAAACTGTAGGAGAGATAAAAGTACTTTGAATATTATGTTAACAATATAAAAGGTGAAAAATATGTAAAGATATTTGGATAAAAATTAAAAAAAAAAAAAAATGACGATGATATTAACTTAGACCAAAATTAAAATGTCGGCAAATTCATCGGGAGGGAGGGATAGAGTAATTGTTAACCTAACTTTCCTTCTCCTTCTCCAATGAAAGTGTTCGAGTCATAACCAAAACCTTCTTCCAAAGTCCAAACCAATTCTTTCACACTAATTTACAGAATGTATGAAGATCTTAAGAAGACCATCAAATTTACAAACATATTCTGTCACCAACTTAAGAATATCTCCAATTCAGCTTGCTATAAACAACTTTTACAACAACCCACAAGCTCTCAACAATGGCGATTATGGCCACCTTCTCCAATTTTGCTCAAACAATCGTCTCATACTTCATGGGAAACAACTTCATGCTCGTATTATCCTCTTCAACTTTACCCTAGATAACTTCCTTGCTTCAAAACTCATCAACTTCTACACCAAAATTGGCCTTCCTTGTAATGCACGTAAGGTATTCGATGAAATTCCTCAAAAGAATACTTGGGTATATAATGCTATGTTGTTAGCTTACTCGTGTCATAATAAACTGTTGGAAACATTGGAATTGTTCTCTTGTTTTGTTAGAGACTCAAATGAATCAATAAAGCCTGATAATTTTACGTTAACTTGTGTTTTGAAGGCGTTATCAAGTTTGTATTTTGATGCAAACTTGCCTAGGGAGATTCATTGCTATGCATTGAGACATAGGTTTGATTCAGATTTGTTTGTTGTTAATCCTTTGATTACATTTTATGCAAGGTGTGATGAAATGGGTATGGCTAGAAAAGTTTTTGATTTGATCAAGGGAAGAGATATCGTGTCATGGAATTCTATGATTGCAGGGTATTCTCATGGAGGGTATTATGAGGAGTGTTTGAAGCTTTATAATATGTTGTTGGAGGCCAAGAATTTGCGGCCGGATGGGGTAACATTGGCGAGTGTTCTTCAGGCTTGTGCACAAAAGAGGGATCTTGTACAAGGGATTGATTTACACAAGTTTATTATACAGAAAAATATCAAAATGGATGTCTTGGTTTGTAATTCATTAATAGCATTGTATGCTAAATGTGGTAGCTTGGATTATGCTAGGGAGTTATTTGCAAAGATGGATGAGAAAGATGAGGTGACTTATGGTTGTTTGATTAATGGCTATTTGGTTCATGGTTATGTGGAGCAAGCAATGGAGCTTTTTAGGGGGATGGAAAAACAGAGTTTGAGTGCTTGGAATGGGCTGATTTCGGGTTTGGAACAAAACAATTTTCGTGAGCTTTCTATGGATTTGGTGAAGGAAATGCAGGATTCGGGTTTCAGACCGAATTCAGTGACAGTTGCAACTGTTCTTTCAGCATTATCCCACTTATGCAATCCAAAAGGAAACAAAGAAGTGCATGCTTATGCTATAAGAAATGATCTCGATTTCAACATATATGTACAAACTGGCTTGATTGATGTGTATGGAAAAACCGGGTATCTTAGGAGTGCAAGGCGTGTATTTGATCGATCAAGGTATAGGAGCGTAATGATTTGGACAGCAATAATTTCAGCTCATGCAACTAACGGAGAAGCTGATCGTGCCCTTGATCTTTTCAATGACATGTTGGATCATGGGACTCGACCAGATGATGTTACCTTCACTGCCGTATTGACTGCTTGCGCTTATTTAGGTAATACGGACAAGGCTTGGGAGATACTAGAGGATATGAATGATAGATATGGCATACAGCCTTTACCAGAGCATTATGCTTGCATTGGTAGGGTTTTGAATCTAACAGGAAACGAATCTGAAGCTGCGAAATTCTTGTGTTTCGCGCAAGCTTCTTAGCGCAATAAACCCAAAATACATGTTGGTTCAGCTCAGGGAACTTGGTGTGATTCTAGGTTTGGGCAGCTAGGAAGACTCGCTCGTCAAGAAACTAAAACGTTACTGTCGTCTATAAGCTGTCTAGGTCGCACGCACTTTCAACCGTTCGCTACAAAACGTTCGAAACAGGATAGTTTACATGAAGACGATGTTAAAACAATGGTATGTTCACCTTATGATCAATATGGAGTTATGGAGTAGTTGGATTCAGATTATGATAGGTCAGTTGAAAATGTAGCTTTGATTTCCTTATTGAACATAGAACAATTGGTGTATATGGGTGGGGGGAGGGGGGGGGGGGGGGGGGGGGTTCCCTTATTCTAAGAATTTTACAGCATAATTTCGCCATAAATTTTTACATTAATGCTACATTACAAGTAAGATTCATACTATTTTTCTGCTTCTTTTGAACTTGCTAACATTGCTGTAAAATAAATAAATAAATAAATAAAATAAATAAATAAATAACTCTTACATGGAAGACCAGTTTAAAATATAACAAATTTCCTAGGACAAAACAACTTATTTCATTTTTGGTAATAAATAGTAGGATTGGCATTGAAAAACTAGTGTAATTTTTATAAAAATAATTGACAAATTTAATAGTCATACTTGTTATATATCAATTATTTCATTTACCTCACAAGACGATAATGAAAATTTGTGAATAAAAAAATTATTATGAAAGTTTCATTACCTTATAAATAACATGGTACATTTCTTAAAATTTTATACTATAAATCATTCTCATTGTCCTCGTAATGATCGATCCTACTTTTTGATACTTTTTGATGTAAGGTACAAACTGAGAAATGTTTTACCATGAAAACCCAATATTAATATTAATATTTATATTTTTTGAAAGAATATTATATTAACATCAACAGAAAATATTTGTGAGGGGAATACCTTTCTTTTCTACATCAATCATTTTTCAAGCACAGCAAAGGAGCCAATATTCTCAAAGCTCTCTAAAGAATAACGTGTAAATGCACAAATTTTTTAGAAAGCCAAATGATCTCTGCAGCCACCACATTGCTAAAACATTAGGTTTTATCTCTCAGAATTAAATCAGAAGCCCAGATCAGAACATACTATTACTGTGGTTCTAAAATTAAAGACTCTTGAATTTTAAACGCCAAAAAGAAAAAAGAAAAAAAAAAGTTGAATTTGATGACTATCTCAATATGCTGTACACATTGATTCCTGAACTCCTATAATACGAGTGCTAAATCACAATCAATCGTCCGGTTAGTTGTCTGCTCTCCAATAAATCTCATTTCCATCCGAAGCCCATATTGTCGTTAAGATCACTGCTTAAAAACCCATTCTCGGAATAATCATGTGTTAATTCCGGAACTATATCCTCCGTCAAATGCATATTTGGTGGCATTTCCGGTGCTTTCTGATTGAAACCATTATTGGAACCACCGCCTCCAGCTGCTGAAGAATCGCTGTTTGAACCAGCTTTAAAACTGTTGCTCTTGCTAAGACTGGGACCCCTGCCTCCAGCAGCGGGTGTAGCCGGTGTGCCGTTGTTTACATATCCTAAACCACTAACAGTTACATTTGGATTCATATTTTGCCCACCAAGGGTTTTCTGCTGTCCCATTGCATTATTTCCGGAATAATCCTGTAATAGCTGCTGGATCGTATGTTGCTGCAAAGCCTGGCCGCTTTGTGATGCTTGTTGATTCAATGGTTGATTTTGTTGAGGTACAACGTTAACTCGTTGCTGCTGTGGAATACCCAATTGCGGATTTTGGAACCCGCCTATTGGCATGTTCTGCATTGACCCAGAAAGGACACTAGAAGGCCCTTGGAAAGAGGAAGACGGATTTTGATTGGGATTGTTATGAGACGAAGAAGCTTCGTGTTGAAGTGAGTTAGCACTCGAATTCATAGAGTTTTGTCTCATCATTATATTCTGGTAGTTTGTAAGTGCCAAGGCAGCTGCGGCTGACCCATTCAATGCAACTCGGTTATTAGCAAGCATATTAGCGTTGTTTGCCATGTTAGGATTGTTTCCGATGTTAGGATTATTCATTCCTGACTGCTGCATCGCCATAAGTTTATTCATGGAATTCCTGTCGGTAGGCAGACCCTGAATACTCGCAAGCTGCTCCATTTCCTGCATCCTTTGCATCTGCATCTTCGATGCAGAGCTTCGAGAGTAACTTTTCAAGCCCTCTGCATATGAGATGTAAGAATCACATTCAGACATACACATTTCAAAATTGTACGCAGAGTAAAAACAAGGTTGCATCATATCGCATCGGCCGCGTGGGCAAACCGATATTTCCCACGTTGTAAAGGTGTAAAAAATCCATAGTTTGGGTCATATCAACAGATGTCTTATGGTGTTGACCGATATTTAGACACTACAATATTTTAAACAAACCGATATTCTAGCTATTCATAGTTCGAAAAAAAATGCTAAAAAGGTAATGCTACATTTTAGAAACTACCTATAGGTCCAACTTTATTATCCCGGCACGAATCTATAAGGTCCTTCATACTGTTGACAACTTCAGCAATCTGCAATAAATTAGGAATTTCAGAAAGAATGTGCAAGAGTGTGTCTGTGTGTGCACGAGCGTGTGTTGAAACTCCATCAAGATTGACAATAAAGTAAGTATCTGGACCTGCAAACACCTAACATATCTTTTAGAAAATCCCAAGTCATTGAGTGATTGTAGCTCCAAACTCTTGGCAAGTTGGCGACCAGCTGTCACGACCCTAAAATAAAAATATATACATGATCACAGACGTTAAATATAACGAAGACATAAAAAATGGGAAAATGAATTTTTTTTTTTACAGAATATGAACAAAATCACACTTTCTTCAAGCATCTAACAAGTTATAAACAGGACAAAGTGATTTAAGTATTCCATACTAATATGGATTCACAAGCACATACTTCCTCTGGATTTAGCAACTAGATCTTATTTGGTATACATTTCTCCATGTATAATGTAAAACATGGTCTAGTGAGATCTTGTTTGATTTGTCTTAATGCATATTTTAATATTAAGTTTTTAAAATTTTTTATCATATGAAATTAAAAATATTAAAGATTAAAATCATGCATTTAATAGCGTAAAAAAATAGAAGTGCAGCGACTATTAAAAATCAGAGAAAGTACATTACTGTTTATAAGTCTGATAATGACTGGTAGCAGACCAAGAAACAACTCAAACTACATTCCCTGGCATATATACTGTTCACCACAAGGCACGCATTAATAACATCAGAATAAAGATAAACTCACATATTACTGCTTGTTTGTGAATCTTGAGATGACACTCCTTCGGAGCCACTGTCAGCAAGAGTGCTTTGACATTTTTGCGCAACTTGAAGCAGCTGACTCACCTGCCAATAAAAACATACGAGTGTCGGTTTATAACATACAATTCCGGAGCAGACACCGATCGAGCTACCAGCAACGTAAGCATACATGATACAATCATAAAGCTTCATGTTCAAGCTAGATTTTGTAGTCTTAAAAAATAGAATCCGAAGAAATCAGCACCTGTGGAGCAACAAGCCTCCTAGGAAGCAGCTCTTCATGACTGCGTGAACAGAACTCCCATGATAAGATCTGCCAAGCAAAGTAGGTAGATGAGTAAAATAGCTGAACCCCAAGAGACGACTAACACTAGGGGAAAAGATTTGAATCAAAACAGTGATCACCTTACCTTCAAATCCGGGGCAAAAATTATTCTGAGCTGACCCTCACGAACAACACGAAGTTGCTCATACACGCTCTCCTGAACAGCTTTACTGAATTCCAGCATCATAATCCCATTGGCAAATTTACGTTCACGAGGCACATCGAGAAACAAGAGCTCATCTATTACGCCACTTCCATATTTAATTTCATTAAGTCGAGGAAGCACTTCATATGTCGCTTCTATTGAGGCATACAGAATAATAAGAAGATATCAGAAACATAAATCATAAAAGAACACATCATTCGTCACACAAATTAACTTAAGAGTTGTGAAATAAAAATGAGCCTGAAGAACACAATATTTTGGTACTATTCTACACCATACAAAAACTTACCAAATCCCCTGCCAGATTTTGAGCCACAAATGTCACAATGCCAAGCATCCTAGATCGTGTGAGGAAATAAAATGTAAGAAGAAAAGCCAGCAGAAAAACTTAATAATGGGTCAATCTGAAAAAATAGAATAACCAACCATGGCTGCTTGAGGGAAAACGCCTAATGCATGGTTTCCAACATTGTCATACAACGATAAGCACCACCTTTTCTTAGCACGGGGAGCAAAATATTCTGCCACTACTTTTTTCCAAAAGGCGATAGTGTTTTCCTGCCAACACATATACATGAGACTATCAAGAAGAGGTGTAACATGTTTTCAGATACTAAGGTCTAAGATAACACAAGGATACTAAAATAACACATATACGTAAAAGTATGGAATTTAGGAAGAACAAAGCAAACCATGTGAAGGGGACGTGAAGGGGAAACACATGAGGAAAAGTTCAATCTTTTAAACACCGGAAGTTACCAACATCTGAGAAAGATTAAATGCAGTTTAATCAAACATAGTGTGTCATCCTTTCAGTCAGAAGACATCCCAAAGTCATTTTTGCATATGATGTGAAAAAATAGCACCACAAGCAAGGAAAGTGACACTAGAGGAGCAACAAGACATAGATCAAAAACTCACTTTTGGTCGCTCCCGCTGATGATAGAGGTATTGCATCACACGACGAACACATAAAGCTCCAGTGTCTAATGGGTGCTTCATGACAGCCATTTGTTGCATGCTTTGCTGTTGAAGCTGCTGCCTCAATTGCTGTTGTTGCTGATGTTGTTGCTGCTGCAGCTGAACACGCTGCATCGGTGGCATAGCCTGCAACATCTGCTGCTGCTGCTGCCGTAGCCTCTGCTGCTGAAGGATGGCCTGTAACTGCATTGGATCCTGTTGTCTCTGAAGCAGTTGTTGTAAGACTTGATGTTGAAAATTTTCTTCTTGCTTAATATCCAGCCGAGGTTTCTTTTGTAGCGGCGAATACTGAGACACACTGGAAGGATCTTGGATAAAAGAGTTGGGGAGCCTTGCAACCATTGAAAGGGGAAGTTGACCCGTTTGAGACGCTGACGCCCCTTGCGGAAACTGCGGTTGGCTCGGAATAGCTTGTTGAGAATTAGGGTCGTGATGAGCGCCCTGATGCGTTGTCGTTGGCCCATCTATTACCGAAGACCCAGATACGTTATTAGAAGTAAACGACATTGGCGATCCTGGATAACGCCCGTAAGATTCTGTGTTGATACTGGCACTTCTCTGCAACTGGGGACCTCCCGAGAAGGCGGAGTTTGCATCAGTGACCAAAGAACTAGCTCCAACACTTGGCCCTGAAGTTGCCACACTGTTCAAAATCACCTGACTCATGTCACCAGAAGCTGGGCCTAGGTTCGAGCGCCCTATTCCGGGAATTGAATTGGCAGAATTCCCAAAAGATGAACTCAAGTGAGGGTTAATTACATTCTGAGATTGAGCATCTCCTTGGAAAAAAATACCAGAATTTGCTGAAGTTTGAGACAATCCTCCGGCCACCCGAGAAGAAGCCATTAGCGGCACCGATCCCTGGTGGCTGGAATCCAAATAGCTTTCCAAAGCCAGCCCTAATTTTCCCTCTTTTCACCTTATTATTTGAGCCTATGATGTAATTAAATTCGAACACTACAGGAAAATTACCCAATCCAAAAGCTCTAGATTACCAAATTGCACGGACGTACAGTGATTTGTGTGTTTGCCCTAGTGAAAAAAAAAAAAAACAAAGCTAAAATTAGCAGAAGAATCACCTAGGGAACCAGCAAACAAAAATTTAACAATCTATGCTATCTTACACTAGTCATCAAGTTGAAATAAACCCAAAAAACTCAAATTGAAAACCCTAATTTGTAACTTAAGTTACCTAACTTAAAAACTCAATAACTTGATTATCTACAAAGAAAACCCTAACAATCTACTAAATAAATCCAAAATAGAACAAAGTAAACCAAACGAAAAAACCCTAAATTTTTTCCATAAAAATCGAAAAACCCTCAAAAATGAACCCAAAATCTCAAATTTATCCCTTTAAACTACATTCAATTGAATATCCAAAAACCTTAAATTACCATAAGCCCACTTAAAAATTCAAAGAAAACAGCAAAACTAATCTACCTCAAAGAACCAAAAACAATACAACCCAGATAGCTAAATTACACAATAACCTAACTTCAATCAGACAAAATAAAAAGCAAATAAGCAAAAACTAAAAATGATTGAAACTTCAAAGAAAACACACTAATTAAAAAATTTACAACAAAAATATTATAGTGATCAGCACAAAAATGATAAAGTCATGCTGATATTAAAGAGAGAAAATGAGAACAAGAACAGACCTTGAAAACGGCGTGCAAGAAAAAGTTAAACGACGGGATAAAATTAAAAATAAGTATTTTTTTAAAAATTAAAAAAATGGAAAGTTTCATGAATGAGAGAGAAAATCATAAATTGAAGAGATACAGTTTTATATAGCTATCCGAAGATGTCGAAAATCTATGCTACCGGTTGAACTGCTAAATATTAAAAACGAACCGGTATTAGCCGGTAGTATTTAACACGTGGCTGTTGATAGGTTGGTATAGGTAGTCGGTGGCCAAATTAAAGCGGTAAGAAAATAAAGTTTTTTTTTTTTCTGAAATATAAGAAAATAAACTTTTGATGACGTCTATATCTTATTGGAAAACATTTTATATATGCACATTTTGCTCCCTTCGGTTTTATTTACTTGGTTACGTCTAATTTTTTTACATTATCTTATTAATTACAAATTTTTAAATAAAATGGTTTTTTAAAGATATTTTATTTAGTCTAGTTTGTGTATGTTTAGTCAGTCAGAGTAATTATTTAATTATTATTATCATTATCATCAAATTTGGTGTTTTTCGCTCATAGGAAAACTATGATCATGGTCTGGTGAGTGAAGGAAGACGCAACTCATATCTGTAAAGGAGAGTGCCGTTAAAGAGCCCCTCGGCTAAAGGACGTGCAACTACTCTCAAAGCCTTCAACGTACACACACTATGATCAGTATCAATAATTTTTAAAGTAATCAATTAACACTAATTATATAGATTTATCTCATGGTAAGACGGTCTCATATAAAATGAGTTATTATTTAATCATCATTTGAATTTTAAAATCAATATAAATATTTTATAAAAAAATTACAAATGATAGTATAATACATATTAAGGGAGTATTTGGTATTACGAGTGAAAATGTAATGGAAAGGGAATTTAAAAGAAAGGGTAAGGATAAAGCAAAGGGTTATTTTTTAAAGTTGTTTGGTATAGAAAAAAGTTGTTTGGTATGATTGGTTGTTTGAGGGAGAAAATTAATTGTTTCCCTAACTTTTGTAGAGGTAACAAAACACATGTAACCATTACACTCAAGTAATGGTATTTGTTATTCAAGATTTAAAACAAACAACTAGTAAGGGATTTTGTTATTTGAATCCATTACCTCAACATCAAAACACCATATCAAACAGCCCCCAAGTTTCTGTTTGATATTTAAATTTGTGTTAAATAGTTAGAGATATCCATCAAGGTATTAAACTTTGGTTTTGCTTGATTTATGTTAATTAATAAGTTCAACAAAAAAAATAAGAGATAAAACATTAAAAAATCGCGTGAAGAATTATGTTGAGTTGTTGACGAGGTGAAGAGATAATAGAAAATTCTTTTTTTTTTTGTTTTAGTTAGAAGTTTAAAGAACACATATATCACTTTTCGTAGAAGGAATATAAATTTAATTTTTGTTGACTCCTTTCCTTATTTAAAATATTGATTAATAAATTAAATATTTAATAAAATTTAATTATTATCTATATTAAAGAAAACAAGGGGTAAAAAATTAGATGTCAGTAATTAAAATTTTGGATTAAAAGACATGTTTTCGATTGAATCAAAAGTTATATATCAAATAGAAGTAATTTTACTAGCTATTTGACCAAAAAAAAACTTAAAAGCCTAGCAAAAAGTCATATTAAGCTATAAACATCCCAACAACGGCTCAAGTTTGGCTAAATACGGCAGTAGTATTAAATGGTGGTAATGGAAATAATTTATTGTGTAAAATTTTATAAAAAATTTCATATTATTCCCATGGTTATGAAACTTTAATAAAAAAAATAATTTTTGTTTACAAATTTTCATTACCACCTAATACCACCTCTTATAATGGTAATGCATTGGAATGAATTTTAAGACGAAAATGAGATGATTGAAGTTGGACAAGCATGTCCATTAAGGTAACCAAAAGACTATTCAATCAAAATTATATTAATTTTTTATTCTCATTACCACCATTTATTACTACCTACCAAACGAGCCGTTAGTGTAATGATATTTTTGTACATGATTACTTTAATAACAAAGTTAATTTTATAATTAACATTGAGAGAAAGTTAATTTTATAATTAACATTGAGAGTTCAAATATTTATGCTTCTTATTTTTTACCACACTACCAAAATGACATTTTAAAAAAAACTATATACATTGTATTTTTGATTATTAATATAAATTTAGACATATATGTTTATCTACTTTTTATAATGGTAGTTTTAAAATATTTTTCCACTTTAATATACCTTTTCATAGGAATAATTTGGACAACTATAACATTATAAAGTTTTGTAAATAACAAATTTATATGGAATTCTTTTTAATTTTTCTTTTTTGCATTTGTGATGGCATATACAATATAATCATTGAGTTTTTTTTTAAAAAAATTAAGAGTACTTTTTATGTTTATTGAAATCATTTATCATTCAACTTATTTTATACTTTATTTTATATCACGGTCAATGTGTAAAAACAAATATAATTAGATAAAATTTTATTTGAATTGTCTAATACCTTCATATTATTAATTTTTATAACTTTTAATTATGTTCAATTTAATATATTAATAATCAAAATAATATATTATATAATACAAAAAGTTAAATATACTCCTCTATTTCTTTTTGTTTGTCCACTTTAAGTTTTTACACTTTATGAGAGAGAAATTTATATTTAATTTTTGAAGTATATATTCAAGACAAAATATTTTCATGTGGGATCTTATTAGATTCGTCTTAATGCAAAGAATATTAATATATAATTTTTACAATTTTTTATTATGCATACTATGAGTTATCAATGCTCAAAATTTAAATTGTAATATGTAACAAAATAAAATGGACAAACAAAAAGAAATGGAGAGAGTAACAAGTATAATAAATTAAAAAATAAAAAAATAATAAAAAACAGAAGAGCATAGGGACTAATTAGATATGGATAGGGTAGTATGTAACCAAGTACATAGAACTCATAGAAGGATCATCTTATGATGTTGCCACGTTCAAAAGTGGAGATAGATATTTGATGTGAGGTTGTGATTAAAAAGGGTATTTTGGGTATTTGAGGGAAGTAATTATGGGAATTGCAACTATTATGGGTTGGTGTGATTGATATGATTATCATGATTAGAAAGAGAAAAAATGAGGTTGATAACATGAGATTACTTCTTATTTTCTAGAAGAATAGCATTGAGTTAGAATGAAAATTAAATGAAATACAAAATTGTTTTTGGTTGTTTTTTGGTTTTTGAATATTCAATAAGTCGAAATATATTTGGTAAATAATTTATCAGTCACTGAAAAATTATTTTTTAAGTTTAAATAAAAAATTAAGTTTTTATGTTTTTTTTTAATTTATGGCTTATTGTCTCACTTTTTGTCTAATAAATAATCAAGAGTCAATATATTCAGCAAATATTTTAATTTTTAGTTTATACGACTAACTTAAAATAGAACAAATACAATCAACACCTTTGATTAATCAAACAAGTCTACTAAAAATCAACAACACTAACCATCAAGAGTTATGGAGAGAGAGTAAATGGTTAAACAATAGATGCAAACAAACACTCGTGTGGCCTGCACCACATAGTTTCTTCTCTTGATAATTCTTAAAATTCTTGTTCCTATTTGTTTAATATATTTTCTCTATATCTTTAAAGAATATTTTCTCTATTTTTAGTTGTCCATTGATTATTGATTTTGTGTTATGTTGAATGAGCTTTTAGTTTGAGTAACTTATAAATAGAAGAATACAAAATTTTAAAGTATGAAAACAATATAGGTAAAAGAGCTTTGTTGATTGTGAAATTTTGTCCACCAAAATGAATATTTTGTTCATTTTGGGTGAGAACAAAAAAAATAACACCCATATAATTTTTTATTTATTTTTTGTTAACATTCGATGGTTTCTCATGATTTATGAACAAATCATGAGTCAATCCGATCTAATCACTAAGCTAGTTGATCATCTAATGACAAATCGATTTGAATACAATTACAATCAACAAAACACCAAATCAATATATATATATATATATATATATATATATATATATATATATATATATATATATATATATATATATATATATATATAGTAATCGAGTGAAAAAAAACATTGTAATTTATTTGTTTCTTTAAATTATAACATATAATCTATTAAACATATAACTCCACATGATAGTTTAAAAGCATACGAGCAATCTATTAAAGAATAAGCATAATTCCATATGACATCCTCAAAATACGGATGCTATCATCATAATCATCATGATAAATCCCACCGAAGGCAGGGTTTGGGGAGGGTGGAAAAGAAGGTAGATCAATACTCTTATCAAGAGGAAGTTGCGAACGAAAAGTACGGAGCTAATACAACCTATTAAAAAAGAAATATAATTACATATAACAGTTTTAACCTTTGCTCATCCTCGAGCAAACTCAAGGATAGATGAACTAAGGTAAAACAAGGCTAACCACAATCTCCTTATATCCTAAATTACTTCTTATGCTTTCATCCCTAATCTCCTCAAATCCCCCACTGCAGTCAAGAGTTCAAACAACCAAACTATTTAACCTTACACTTGGTCAACACTACTCAACAACTAGATACACAAATTAGAATAAGACCTCGACATCATTCACTTTAACCCCCTTATGACTCCTACGGCCCGTTTGGTACATTGTATTAGAGAGCGATAATGGTAATAAAATTAAGTAATAAAAAATTTGGTTGTTTGGATGCCTTCAATGGTAATGAATGGTAATAAAATAAGGTAATGAAATTACCAAAAAGGGTCATTTTTATTACCATCAAACAACCTGGTATTAGGTTGTAATGGTAATAAAGTATTACTGTGGTAATAAAATAAGGTAATGTTGTTTCGAGCTGAAGAAAAAAAATAATGAAGAAAAAAAGGTAATGTATGTAATTATCCAAAAAAATATTATTATTAAAAAAAGAATCATTAGATAGAATAATTTAGATACAATAATGCTTTTAGATACAAGTATACAATAATGAAACTAAAAGTCATTACCATTTTTTATTACTAACAACCAAATGCAATCAATGGAATATTATCTTCCATTACCATTCTTTAGTCATGCAAACCAAACAAAAGAATTTTCATTACCAATTCTCATATCCATTTCTTCATTACTATTGCCATTACAACATTTCATTCCCATTACTTCATTACCATCAACCAAACGGGGCACTAGAGATATTAGATCTACATATCCCTTCAGTGGTGGCCTACCTAATTTCTTCCTTATGACTCTCATTTTAATGCCGTCTACACCAAGCAATATTAATGAGATGCAAACAAGTAAAAATATTCTCTTTATCTCTCATTTTGCCTAGAAACTTATTTCTTATTTTGTGTTAGCCACTCATTAATTTTTCCAAATCTCACTTGTAACTCAATGCTGCTTTTTTGCTTAGATTACCCTTTTGAATATTCAACCTAGCCAGACTTTCCTATTTTCAGTTTTATTTCCCTTTTCAATGAAAACCATATACAACTCAACCATCAAATATTAAAGGTAATATACAATCTATTGAAGAAAAATATAATTCCATATGACAACTTTAAAACATACAACTTATTAAAGAATAAGTATAATTTTACATGATAATATACACTCTATTAAAGGAGAAGTATAGACACAATTTCCTTCATTATGACTCCCGCTTCTTATGTCGCCTACACCAAGCAATAATAAGATGCAATCAATAATTTTTTTTATTTATCTCTCATTTTTCCTAGAAACTCACTTGGGTTTTCATTCTAGCTACTCAATAACGTTTCCAAATCTCACTTGCTACTCTACTCAACATCGCTCTTTTGCTTAGGTTTATAATAAAATTGGGTATACTTGGCAAATGACTGTTTGGAATTATTGACTGGTTTGACCAGTTGAAAGTTTTGACTTATAAGCCAGCTGTTGTGGAAATATTTGATAAAATTACTTGTAGGCTATTGGATATTTATTAGAGAAAAAGTATGGTAAAAGACGATGAAAAACTACTACTCGAATAAGTAGATCTTTAATTTTGATTTAAAAATTATTAATTAAAAAATAATTTTTTGTTAATTGACCAGTTATAAAATCAAAAGTCAAAAATCCTGAAAAAATTCTATTGCCAAATAACTCATTGTTTTATCCCTCATCATAATATTGTATGCCTGCACGACCCACATTATTATATCGTTATGAGTAATCAACACAACACAACACAACACAACACTGCAACCTGTACCGTGAAACAACACACCAAATACGTAACTCGCCCTAACACGATTATAACAATCTAGCATGATACGAATTCTATGTCCACTCAAACATAGCGTAGTTGGCTAATGGTTAATTTAGTTATAAGAATATAGACTAGACATCCCTTCAAATGAACCGTTAAAACTTATCATCAACTCCCCTTTCATATTCATAATAATAATATTTCCCAGAAAAATACACATTCCTTATTTTCTTTAAAAGGGCCATTGCCAATTCAGTCAATTCTCGTTAAAAATCCCTATCTCAATCTTTCCCCTTTAACTAACTCGACCATGGACCTTGAAATGTCATCAATGGCGGATGCACTGGGTTTGTCTGTATCAGTACTCACATTTCTTCTATGTTATGTTGCCACAATACCCATCAGCCTTTTTTGGCGATTTATACCTAGAACTTTTCCTAAACACATTTATTCTTCATTAACTGGTATTGTTCTATGTTATCTCTCTTTTGGGGTTTCTTCTAACCTCCATTTTCTTATTTCTATCCTAATTGGGTATGTTTCCATGCTCGTTTATCGCCCTAAATGTGGGCTCATCACTTTCTTTGCTGCTTTTGGGTATTTGATTGGCTGGTAAGCTTCAATTTTCTTTATGGGTATTTTAAATTTTTGATTTTTAATTGATTCAATTATGGATATTCCCTTCTCTCAAAAAAAAAATTATGGGTATTCCTAATTTGTGATTTTTATTGTCTTACACTGTTGGTTGATTAATTTTCAATTTTAGATCTTTGTCTTAATCTATATTGAATGAAATTTGTGTATGTTAGTGTTTGATTTCTGGTTTGTTGGTTTGCTAATGTATGAAATTTTCAGGGCCTTGATAGAACCCTGTATACATATGTAGCATATGAAAATTTGTTTAGTTTATTGGATTTTCTTCAATTGGAGAATATATACTTTTCCTACAATGGAAAATTGAATATATTTATATTTCAAACTTTGTTTAAGATTGTTTTTCTTGGGAATGGAATGTGAAAGCTGATATTATAGAGTATACAGATGTGTAGATGAAACTTCTCATGTAACTGTTGTTATAGTTATATGTCTATAGGCTATAGCTTAGCTTTCTCAATTGATAATGTTGAATGGTTACCTTGGAAATTTACCTCCTTTCATATCAAGATATACACTTTTATGTGATTTTGGCTCATATCACTATCACATGATTCGCTAATATTCGCTAATATTCTTAGAATTGAATAAACTATTTTAAGCCATAATCATGTGATCCTGAAATCCAATCAAAAAGGTGAATTAGCTGGTGAGTTATGTTAATACTAAGAGATGTAATCAAAAGGTGAATTATGTCCACAATGACATAAAGTTTGAATGGATTGATCTTGATAGATGAATGCACACTTGTTGAAATTTAGGGATGATTTCTTGGTATATCCCTGTATGATGTTGAAAATAGTTTTTAGATGTAGGCTTCCATTGCATATTGCTTCACTTGTTGATGTTACATTAAGCTTTTCGGGGATGCAATTATGTTGTGTTGAAATTTGTGAATGCTTCTTTGATACTCGAATCTATTTTTTCTTTTTAGCCATGTTTATTACATGAGCGGAGACGCATGGAAGGAGGGTGGAATCGATGCTACTGGTAAGTTCTTGTTTTTTTGGATCTTCTTATTGCAACTGCATGCCGAAGAATTTATTTCTCATAAATGCTAGTGCAATATTCTTCGATTGTTTCCGCTTTTGCAATGTTCTCTAATGTCTTAATGAACTTTAATTCTTTGATATTTTGAGGTTCCAAAGCAATTTAAACTGTTCTAAAAAGTAAGAGGTAATTTATTAGGAAATGTTTGACCTAAAATGTATCATTCAGGAAATTCTATATAGTTTCACCGTTGGTGATTGTTGTGTCGTTTTGCACAAATTGCGTAAAAGTTGGTGTCTTGGTGATGGCTAAGTACAAATTGATGAGTTTAGAAACTATATTTGTCATTTGGGCGAAAGCGTAAAGTCCTATATTGAGGAATGTCATTTCGGAAGGTCTTAGTTATTTCGTAATTTCACCTTCATTTTAGCGGACACTGTTGCTGATTAAGGCTTGAAATGGTGTTTGGAGATGTAACTTGCATGACAAGTAGAACCAAGGATTTGTTTATTTTTATATTGTATCTTTAGATGCTATATCCACTCTTATCGAGTATCTGAGCAGATAACAACTAGTTGTCAAATAAATGTCGATTGGGTGAATTTCAAGGGGCCGTGGCATTAAAGAGAAATTAACATTTAGAATTGGAAAAGGTACATGCTAAATGCAATCCCTTGATACATTTTTTGACTCCCACTCCTCTGCAGATGATTAGTTTCATGCCAGCAATGATAGGAAACTAATCTATACTAGCATAGAAAAAGACGGGCGCTAGTTGTTGTGGCTCGTATTGCGGATTCTCAAATCAAAGCAAGAGGTAAAGGGAACGATTCTTCTAGCAGCAAAACTTACGGGATTTTTTTGTTGAGTGGGTTGCATATCCAACCCCATGTTCAACACTAGGTCCGCTCCTGGGAATAGAGCTCTACCACAATATTGGAGGAGGGAGATTAAAACCTCTGACCAATATGAGAGCATTTTTTGCTTGTTAGCATGAAAATAGAGATGCCTTCTTGTTACATTTCAGTCTTTCACACGAATCGTTTTCTTGCAGGTGCGTTGATGGTCTTGACACTCAAAGTCATCTCTTGCGCAATAAATTATCAAGATGGACTTTTGCAAGACAAAGATCTACGTGAAGCACAAAAAAAGAATCGGTTGCTAAAAATGCCTTCCTTTATCGAATATGTTGCTTATTGCCTCTGCTGTGGGAGTCACTTTGCTGGACCCGTATTTGAAATGAAGGATTATCTTGATTGGACCGAAGGGAAAGGGGTCGGTTCATGAGGCATTTCTTGTTCGTGATCATGCTCTAATTAAATTGATGTGTGGCGGAATTTATATACTTTGAATCATGAGTTTACTGTTTCTTTTGCAGCTCTGGAGCCCATCCGAGAAACAACCATCACCTTGGGGTGCGGTAGCAAGGGCTCTTCTTCAAGCTGCTATATGCATGGCTCTGTATCTATACTTGGTGCCATATTTCCCTTTGACAACTTTCACCAACCCCTTGTATCGGAATTGGGGATTCTTTAAAAAGTTGAGCTATCAGTACATGTGTGGATTTACTGCACGGTGGAAGTATTACTTCATCTGGTCTATCTCCGAAGCATCCATGATAATATCTGGTTTCGGGTTTAGTGGATGGATGGGTACTTCCCCGCCAAAACCCAAGTGGGATCGTGCCAAAAACGTTGATATCTTTGGAGTTGAGTTGGCAAAGAGTGCTGTTCAAATTCCACTTGTCTGGAACATCCAAGTTAGCACTTGGCTTCGCCACTGTGAGTTTCTCGACATTTGTTTGCTTTCATTGCACATTGCAATATGAATATGTTGCGCTATCTCGATGCGTTTTCAAAAGATATGCTTTTCTTATCCATAATCTGGACCTATGTTACTTGGACTCGGGTACTGATGCTGAATGGTGGTACGTGTCCAAGTATTGGATATGTGTAAATATTCAATTTTACACCTAAAATGAAGTGTCTAAGTGTCATACCAATGTCCGAGCATCAAGGATCAGACACGAGTACGTGAAGCAAAATGAAGAGTCCGAATAACATAGATCTGGACATGACACCTGAATTTCGTGTTCTTGTTGCAGATGTCTATGAAAGACTGGTTCAGAAGGGTAAGAAGGCTGGCTTCTTTCAGCTGCTTGCCACACAGACAGTCAGTGCTATTTGGCATGTGAGTTTTCACCTTTTAACTTATATAAGCCTCTTCCTAGCTTTCATTTAGGGTTGGCAAACAGGTTGGATTGGATCAAGTTTATGTTCTGGACTTAAGGTCAACACAAAATAGGTTGACGGGTATAATGCAGTTATCATATTCATAACGCCTAAATATCGGTGGAATCATAAGATATTCCTTGATACGACCCAAAATACGGTTTTTTTTATACCTTTACAAAGCGGGAAATATCAGTTTGTTTGTTTTTAAAACCTTTACAACGCGGCCGATGCGATGCAATGCAGCCTTGTTTTTACACTATGTTACTCACTCTCCCCCCTCCTTAAAAGATAAAAGTTCGTTATAAATCATTCATCGAGTTGTTTTTCTTGTTCGTTCTGAAATTACAGGGAGTATATCCTGGTTACATCATTTTCTTCGTTCAGTCGGCTTTGATGATTGCTGGCTCGAGAGGTATTTCTTCATACCCGTGCTGCTTGTAAATTCTTTTTTCGCTTTATCTTCTAATTTATATATAACTCGTTTCTGTTTCGTACATTCAACAGTTATCTATAGATGGCAGCAGGCTATGTCCTCGGATCTTCTGCAGAAGATATTAAAGTTTGTGAACTTTACGTATACACTGATGGTTCTGAATTATTCTTCCGTTGGTTTCATGGTCAGTTTCTTAATGTTCACTTTTTTGAAGTCTGTTCCAGTGTAACATGACTCGCTAGCTAATTCGCCTTTTGAATTCGCAATTCGCTCAAATTTGCCTAAGAATAACCCAAAACTGACCATAATTCGCTTTTTTCATTTCGCGATTCGCGAGGAGATTAGCGAATTGTGTGATAGTGGACTCTGTTCACTTTTATCATAGTGAAGGAAAACGAAACGAAGCGGAGAGAAATAGAAGTAACTAATAGTATAAGTTTATAACTAAAATGAATTTAATGTTTGGTTAGACAATAGAATTTGTCGAGATGCGTTTGAAACTTTAATAGCAAATCAAGAGTATGGCATGGAAAAAAAAGATTTAGCGACATTTTATTGATAATGATTTTTATTTTTCTCTCCTTTCGGGATGAAATTTATGTAAGCGACTTTTCCTTCCATTTCATTTTCTTCTTACTTGTCTACCAAACATACATAGAAATTTATATAAGCTCGAGTACTATAGATTTTTAGCATTACATGACTTACATCACGTAATATTTTCTGCTGTTTGATGCTATGATATAATTTCCCCTGTATTCTATTACTCCAATGTCATTAAGTGACTCCCACCGAAGAGTTTGTTGGGGTGTTTGGATATACGTAATATTATCCTTGTCAGTGATAACAAAGAAGGTATTTCCGATTGACTTCTGGTAGCAAATATCATCTGCAACTTCACAAGAATAAAAAGCGCACATGATTGAATAAGTAGTTCATTATAATTCGAAATCAAAGAACTATAACTCTTTGGAATCTTATGAATTTTCCGTTTCAGGTACTAAGCTTGCATGAAACCTTGACAGCGTATAGAAGTGTGTATTATATCGGCACCATTGTTCCCATCATTGTTTTACTGTTTGGTTACATTGTCAAGCCTCCAAGACGGTCAAAAGCTCAGACGAAAGAGCAGTAAGCCGAACAGGACAATTTACGTATCAGTCTCTTCTGTGGTTGTAGATGGCTCAAAAATAGCCTCACTGCTGATCAATCTGAAGAATAGATTGTGTTTTCCGCTGCTTTCAACCGCTGAATATTGATTGTGCTTCCCGCTGCTTTTAATCTGTCGTCTTTTTACTGAATATGTTGATTTGTCGATTTCTCTGTTCGTCGAGATTTATTTTCGAAACTACATTACTGGTTAATGTGTAGGGCTGTTAAATATTCAAAGGTGCATAATTGAAAATGTCAAAGTAGTTTGTAAGCTTGATTCATTTCTGGGTTAAAAGGATGATTTCTTAATCATTGAACAAAATTTTTAAATTTGAAAAAATCATTTTAAAATGACTAAATGTGAATTTTTTTTAATGAAGTGTAAGGCCTTGTATATTATAGCTTAAAATTATATTACTTACTAAAAAATAATTTTCCCTATTAAACATTGCTAAAAAGTTTTCAAATTTCTAATACAATACTAAAAAATTTCACAAATTATTGTATGAGACAGTCTCACCATGAAATAGTCCAATAATAGAAACTATTAAATTATGGGCTTTTTATTTTAAGGTCATCTCACCGTGAGTCGGTCTCATACAAGACGGACTGAAAAAATTTACTCTCCCAAATGTGAATTTTTGAAATTCTTGAGTGAAAAAAAAAAAAATAATTAAATAAATTAACATTTAAACTTTTTCCAAAAGTAAGCGTCCAAACCCCAAAGCTGTGCTTTGGAGCTGTTCGCAGTTAGTAACTGCGAACAGGTCAAAAAAGACAAAATAGCTGTTCGCAGTTACTAACTGTGAACAGAAAAAAAAAAAATTTTTTTTTTTTTTTGTTCGCAGTTAGTAACTGCGAACAGCTAGTTTGTCTTATATGCTGTTCGCAGTTAGTAACTGCGAACAGCTCCAAAGCACAACTTTGGAGTTTGGACGCTTACTTTTGGAAAAAGTTTAAATGTTAATTTATTTAATTAATTTTTTTTTTCACTCAAGAATTTCAAAAATTCCCCAAATGTGGTGTTTGAAGGATTGAAGTTTGGAGGCCATATATCAAGTTGGGCCTATTGAAGGCTAGGCTGATTACAAATTAGGTCAAAACGATTCTAAATCGATTCGAGTAAATAATTACTATAGATTATAGTTGGATTAAGATTAATAATATGTTGTATCTACTTTTTGAATTGATCTAGAATGTGGTCATTCTCAAATTAAATGCAAGTATCTAAATTAGTTTTAAAAGTAAATATCAAGTCAAATAAACTTTTTTTTAATTTGTGGTAAATTAGAAAATTCCTACACATAAGAGTACTGAATGAATAAACAACATGTCTTTTGAGAGACCGTCTCTTTAAGAGACGTATTTCAAATCCAGCCCATTAAAGATTAATATCTACTTATCATATTCATAATGCCTATTTACATTATCCTTAATGTTTACTTACCGTTTCCTTAATGCCTATTTTCAATATCATGTCTACTTACATTATTCTTAATACCTACTTAAAATATTTTAAAAACTATATAATGAACCGGTCTAATTAGATATGATTTCTCAAAGATTCCGTCTCTCACAAGAATTTGTGATGAATAAATCTAACATAGACATGAATCATGATAAAAAAATGGAGGAAAAATGCCTCGACCACTTAAAAAAGGGTAGTTTAACTGAAAATCAGTTTTGACGGTTAAACCTAACCTTCTATTTTCCCGCCAAATCATATTATTATCTTCATGCTGTAAATATTGTAATTACCCATCTCAATTCCAAAAACTTTACATAAAAAATTACAAAGAAACTTGATGATTTTCACAATTCTTTGGGCCATAAACACGAACACCTTGTGTGCATCTTTTGGTGAGGTGAAATTTTATTTGTCATTTTAATTTTTGCTCATTCTAATGAATTTGGTGTTCAAGAACTCCTGGATTGGATGAATCTTATTTGCCTAGATGGATTGCTGGTGGTTTTGGACCTTTAGTTATTTTGAAATTTGAACCTTTTTTGGTTCAAATTGTCCTGTACCTACAGGCTACAGATTAGCTTTTAAGTTGACATCTTTATAGGATTGGCTGTTGTGAAATTTGTTTGATTAAGTAATTTATAGTGAATAAGATTGTGGGTAGATATCTAAAAGCTTTGGGTCTTTGTTTTGCAGCATTCTTTGTGACACTTCCTTCTGTGGAAATTCTCAAGTTAGCTTTTATGTATGTTTTTGTGTATTAATTCTCGATATTGCTTGTATGCTTTATGATAACTATGAATTTCGGAAATTTTAACCAAGTTATAGAAGTTCACATTAAATAACGTGCACTTTTTATATACGTGGAATTACATATTATGTTTTCTAGTTGCTACTAATGGTCAATCGGACACAACTTCTTAATTATCTCTAACAAGGATAAGGTTATCTGTACGTGACTCCCCCAAAACCCCATTTAGGTGAGAGCCAATGGAATAATGATGAAGTGCCTCATAAAAGGTTGGGACTTAAGTACCTTGAAGCAGTTATGTGGGAGTTGAATGTTTAGCTATCAAGAGACTGATTCTGTTCTAATACAACCACTTTGCACTGTAAATCCATGGGATGAGGGAAACGACAATGCTTATGATGAGAAAGATGCCTCGTGGAGAGCCATAGCCAACAAACTAAAAGGTCAGACCATGAGCATAGATTCTGAAATATCATAGTTCTTCTTTTGCATTGGGATACCTATGCTTCTATCCAATCAAAGGTACCTTGTACGAATTTTGTGTCCTCTTCATTGACTCGTGAGTTGCGACAAGGTGTGTTTTCCTTATAATTTATATGCTCCACATTGTTCTTGATTTTATATGTAAAACTTTTAGTACCCTCGCTCGGCATGTTATCTTGGTTAAGGATATTAATTGCCTTTGCTTAACAAAGATGTATAGGAGGATAAATAATTGAAAGAGACCCCAAATGTGGACTGAATTTGATGTTGTGAATAAGATCTGATTAACAACGACAATGCCAAAACCTTAATCCCAACAATATCAAACCGACCCTTTACAAAAACAAATTCCAAGCCATAAACCAGGTTCTGTCAAGGACAGAACATTAGTATTTTTCAATTTGTATTGAGCGAGAAAGTAAAAGGTATACTTAACTAGAAGCCTAGAATCAGATTACATGAAGTAAAATATCGATTCGAGACACCTTATGGTCATTGACGATTTAGAATACCATGACAGTTTAAGAATGATATACTCTATTATCTAAACTTTAATCGCACGCAGATATTCTATGACCTGAGTGTGTGACTAGTATTGCTTCAGATCAGGAGCTGCCTATTGGGGTTGAAAGTTTATAAATGTGATGAACCGTACCAAGGACAGCTCTATATTATTTGTGATGAACCGTACCAAGGACACCTCTATATTATTTGGTCTATCTATTTTCATGGGTGTCTTCTGTCGTACGTTAGAAAGCAAACCGTCAGCCTTCAGGCATTGCAGCCTCAAGCATTGATAAAAGTATAAACAGGATACGACCCTCTGAACTACTTTTCTTATTGCCATGATCAGTCCTGGCATCCGGCTTTTCACATCTATCATTTCATGTTTAAGAGTTAGTACCCGTACCAGATTTTTTAGAGGTCAGAGAAGTACGACATCTGTAATTTGTTGTATACAGAACTTGTCAAACTTTTAAATGTTTTTGTGGGACTATTAGACAACCTCTCCAAGACCATGACCCAAGAAGTATACCATTGTGTTAGAGGGGCCTGGAAGGACTATACTCTGCAGTGTGATAAGTTGTTGGCCTTACATTCAGAATTTCTTAACAAATTCTTAGTTTTGTGGTACCAATATTTGATAAGTTGTTGGCAAGTTGCTAATGATGTTTGCTATCAACACTAATTGGAAACAACCTATTGTTGTTACCTATATTACTTGGACTCAAGTACTGATGTTGGATACTGATACATGTCTAAGTGTCGGATACGTCTAACTATTCAATTTTATGCCTAAATTGAAGTGTCTAAGTGCCATACTAATGTCAGAACATCAAGGATCGGACACGGGTCCGTGAAGCAAAATAAAGAGCCTGAGTAACAACAGTTGTTACTAACAAGGTTAAGTTTGCGTGTATCCAACACCCAAAACCCCTCTTTTGCGGGAGTCACTTAATGGTGTTGGGGTAATGAAACGCTGTAGCCTTGTTCTTGAACTCCTAGGGAGTACTTCATGAGTAACAGAGGTTGATTCTCTGTTACCAAAATATTGTTCATATTATTGTTATGAACCAAACAATTGATAAGCAATAATAATCAAGCACATATAAGTGTCCAGTTTATTGTAGGGTCTCATTTCTTTCGTACTTTTGTATATGCACGAAAAATGAATTATTAGATCTACAATTTTATAGATGACAAGTTCCTCAAGTGGTTGGCCCTATTCAAGAACATTAAAGCAAGAAATCCAAATTAATAACACCTGGTTTAGATGTAACATGTTGTTAGTTCAATGTGTGAATGGCATTTTTTTGGTCCAGACCCAGCCTTTTTTGATAAGGACATAGAAGTTTCTCTTGGTTATTGTATTCTTTACAGTAAATGGCAAGCTGGTTATTATTTGGCCATTGATGACTGAATAAAATCAATTTCTCAAGTTTAAAGAGTATTGAGAAGATGAAATAGAGTCGTTTAAGATGATTTTAGCATGTACAAAGATGGGGTATCAGTGAACCGATAAGGAAGATAAAAGTTCTGAATTCGAAGAAGTTTAAATGTGGACGAAGAAGACCGAAGATGTCTTAGAGGGCCTACGTAAAAATGGATATAAAGGATCAAGTTGAAATGGTAGAAAATCGAGAAAAGAATTCATGTGGGTGGCCACTAGAACTGATCTATTGGTTAGTGTAACTTACCCAATCTTTTAGGATCAAGACTCTGGCATTGTTGTTGTCTGAAGTTGAAAGGAGCACATCACTTGAAGTATTGTAATTGGTTTCTACCAGTAACTAAAATGTCAGAAATTCTGATTCCTCTTAATAGAAGTTAGAACAATCCCATCTTCATGATTATATATGTGTGGCTTGATTTTGATGTATTGATGTGGGCATTTGAAACTAATGAATTCAGCATCATGTCATTATCTGTCACTAGCTCTAATAGAAAAGAAGTTAAAAAGTACGATGAGTAGCAAATGTATGAACAGCAATTTCCTTTTCAAGTGTATTTTCTTGTTGTGGACGATACCTTTCCAATCAACATCTCAGATTTTGCTTATATTAGAATATGGTTCACTTATTTGGCTATGTTGGGATGGTTTATCCCTCGACAAATTAAAAATGGTGTGTACACTTTATAAGTTGGAGCCCTTTTTCCCATTGGCCATTGCCATATGATTTTGGGATGTTATAAGCACCTCGTGTTTTCCCGTTACTATGCTCGTATTTACAATAAGTCCAGCCTAATATAACAGTTTCTACTCGTTGCACTTGTTAGCTTTACTTATCTAATCAAGATGCTTTGCAGGTATCGATGGTCGACGTCCTAGACATACAAGTAAAAATATTTCTTGGTGCATAGGTTTACTCTTGATGGCCTTGATTCAATTATCTCCATATAAGGGAAAGAGGTTTGAATCACTACCTGCGGAAGAAACATGCATCCTATTGACAGTGGCTGTGCTTTAAGACTACTCCGATTTAAATATTCAAGCGAAACCCAAATGAAATTAGTTTAGTAGAATCTATGCGCAGAACTGGGTCAATCGGAAACAACCTCTTTTATGTGATATCCACTAATAAGGATAAGGTTGCGTACATCCGATCCCCAGTATAGCTAGGGTAATTGTGATGCATTTCTTTTAAGAGTTCTCTTGTGGAGTTGTTTCGTTCATTATAGTCTCACATTATGTGCACTTTTTTATGTATGTGAAGTCGCAGATAATAATTGCTACCAGGTTCTTGTGGAAGCAAACTCTATGTTTATAAGGGTCAGATTGCATACATCCAAACCTCTCCTAAGTGGGATCCACGTGATGATCACATATAAAGCTATCTATCGAGCCACGAGCTATTATTCAGGAACAAACACTAATAAGAACAATGTAAGTATTACCCAGATGTTATTCTGAGCTGGTTGCTGCAAGTGCAAGAGATCGAGGCCTTCTTGATTCGTCTGTCGAAGCTAGCAGTGTGACGACTCCATGGCTTCCTCGAGCTTTCGTGTGTTGCACTTTCTTTCAGTTATTTGAACTTCTATGTCTCAGTGACCATGTAGGGTGTTCTGCTTCATTCAGTTATTAACTGGTTTAGTAGTTCAGGATAATTTTTTGTCATTTAGATGAGGCCTTGTTTGGATGGAATTGTAGGATTCTAATTATAGTATTTTCATCTAGATAAGGCCTTGCCCTTGACATATTAAATTTTTAGAGATTTTTTGAAAATATTTGTAATTACAAATGTTTAAAGATTATAGATATTGTTTGTGTGCTTTACAAACCACAATCTTCTTCACAAATTAATTTGTTGCACTGAGCTATGAAATATCAATCAAATGACAATATTGTCAACGTGTCACGTGTCAAGCTGTGGTTAAAAGTTTCCCGCCTAAATGAATTTTGCAGTATTGTCAATTATATCATTATATTATTATAGGAAATAATCAAAGACAATAAAAGCAAACATTTTTCATTTTCCTAAGAGCCACTTTTTAAAAGATAAAGAACATATAAAAAAGGAAACAACCAGTCTTTTGAGAGACCGTCTCACTGAGAGACGTCTTTTAGGCCCAGCCCATTATAACTTAGTACTTACTTTTACTCTATATTTTCCATTATGAGCCAGTTCAATTGGACATGGTCTCTTAAAGAGACCGTCTCTCACAAGAATTTGTGGAAAGGAAATAATAAAAAATTATACACATATATGACGGCCCAAGCTATGGTCAATTAGTCAATTAAGGAAATTATTAAAAGTTAAAAATTTACATTCTAAATAAATTATTGTCAATATCGAAATATCTAGCTAACATATTAAAGATTTACATTGTTTTTACTCATGCGTTTTTTTTTCTTTCTATTTTTAGAGTTTTTGCTTTCTTTAATTTAATTGATGATATTGTTACTTATAATGGGTGGTATGTACGTAAATGACATCTTCGAATGTCATGAGTACTTTTTTTACTCCACCCATTTTTTTGAATTTGCGGTATTTTCTATTTAATGCGTCTCACTTAAAATTTGCATTAATTTTATTTTTTGACGATGATCCACAATTTTATTTTAGTCTCATCTATTTTTTTTACGTACTTTTAATTTTATCCAGACAATTCATTTTCTCTATTTATTTATTACCATTTTTTTAAAAACTTATTCTCTATTTTTCTTTGATGCAAAATCAAATGGAACAGATAAGTAATTTACAAATCAGTCCTTTTTAATTTAGAATAACTACTCTCTTTGTTTCTTAAAGTTATTTCCATAATTAATGTTTATAGGATTAAGAAAATTAGAGTCTAAAATGTTGGATTTATATTTTATAGAATAATAAATTTAATGGAGAAAGAACGGAGACCATTGGTATTAAAAAAAATACTAAGATAAAGTTAATAGAAAAATATGGGGATAATGACAATTTTAAGGAACATATGAAGTGTTCTATCCCAAACCACCATATCTTATAAATTTATGATCTCTTCATCTCAATTGATTTGCACCCTTAATATGAAGGTATAAATGTTATTTTGGTGTTGGTCAATAGGGCTCAAATGAATAAGTGAGATAAATAAATTAGAGGATTATATCGAAAGATAAATTGCATTTGTAGTTGATATTAAATAAAATTTGATGGAAACGTTATCAAAATTTTAAAGTGTACACAATAAGTGAGATAATCCCTAATAGAAATTGATAGTAAATAGCTAAATATATATAATATAGAGGGTGAATTTTAACATTAATAGCTAAATTTTTTCCTCATACTTCATGGAAGTAATGTTATAATAACAATAAACCAAATAGAATGTTGTTTGTTTTTAAATAATAAATGTAAAATACAAATAATAATTCAAAATTTATTATCAATTGCATTTTGTCGTTGTCATTTTGACCCATTAACAATTAACATGTTTTTCATAATTATTATAATTTATTTAAATTTTATAAAATAAATGTTTTACAATCTATCCGTGTTTGGCACAGGTTTCAAACTAGTAAATAAAATATTATTAAATTATTGTATATAGTAATTGTTCAATCTTATTTTATCTCGGTGTAGTATCGACTATATTTTAGCCACTCTAAAAATAATAAGTTTTGAGTTCAAGGCAAAAATTCCAAAATCATAGGATTTGATTTTATGATATATTTAGTACTCCGTTTATTTATGTAGAATAATTGGAGTGAATAAACTGTTTAAAAATGAAAAAATAATGAAAAATTATATACTAAATGAATTATAGTAAAATAATTCATTAAATGATATGTACATTTTATTATGTAATAGATGGAGGAAAAGAAAAATTTAGGTGTCGCACATATTTCTGTTGCGAAAAATTTGTCCTGCCTTAAAGCTTTTTTTCAATTCTCATTCAATCGTGAGTTTAAATGTAAAAATAAACATTAACTATGTAATTACAACCTTTTAATCAAGTTATACTACATTTCGAAACAATTGTCATTATTAAATACGTGTTAAAATTAAAATTTAAAAATATTGGACTAAAAAGTATTAAAATGTGTTATAATTACTTTTATAGTTTGATATTTTTGTTGGTTATTTATTCTTTACTCAAAAACGTAGTATAACATAAGAATAAGAAGAAAACATAGACAAAATAATATGTGACCTACACATAATATATTTTATGTATATAATGCCCATTTATTCCAAACAATTATAACTTCCCATTCATCTTATTTTTCATATTCTTCTTTCCTTTTCTTCTAAGGGCCATCCTTTCCATTAATAATGACTGCAAATTAGCAGTATATGTCTGTCTATCCCATTTGCTATCCAGCCATTTTACAGATACACATAAATTGTACTAAAAATAATTAGATCCCCACAAGAAAAAAAAAATTCAAATTCTCATTTAACACAGTCTTATCATGAGATATTATTTAAATATATTATTATTAATTAGGCTAATGAACATGTTTCTCCGTGAGACGGTATTATACAAGAGTCTCAAATTCTTGTGTGAGATGTTCACACCGAAAAACATGTTCAATACATAGGTTAAATAGCCAATTAATACAAATTATGAGAATATAAACACTTAATTTAATATTGTTAAAGAACTAACTCAACTAAAAGCTTAAACTGATGGTTAAGCCTCCAGATATGTTATACACTCTAACACGCCCCTTCACACGAGAGCCCCTTGGGCTAGAAGTGTGGATGCAGCACACGCCCTCCTCATACCTAGTGTGAAATATTCCACTTGAATTTGAGGGATAGTTGAGATTCGAATTCATAACCTCTTGTCACGTTAGTTTCAGATACCATGTTAAGGAACCAACTCAACCAAAAGCTTAAACTGATGGTTGAGGCCCCAGAATATATTATATACACTAACAAAGATCAACTCGTCTTACCGAGAAATGATCTTACAATAATAGCTCTATTAAGAGTTAAGAAAAAGAATTTTCATGAGTATGAGTAATAAATATGGTAGTGGGCTAGTAGGGCCCAATTAGAAAAAAGTAAAGCCCATTTTGTTGAACCCACTTGTCATTTTGTTGAGCCTACACCACAATACAATAATGGGCCCATTACTGACCATTTATATAAGTTTGCCCTACAAAATTGAAAATTAAAAATAATCAATTCAACGTAAGGTGGAAAGATTTTAGTTGTTCACATCAACATAATGGGTCGTATTTGTTAGGGTTGCTCCTTTGTGTGTGAAAATGTGATAAGGATGGTTCATATATATGATGGATCGATCTAGGAGTTTTCACTTCCCCTCCATATACTATAGAAATATAGGTGTAAATTTTTCATAATTTTTAAAAAAAGGTTGATAAAAAATTAAAATATTTAAGATTATTTGTGTATTTTTTACAATGTTTCTCATTAATAATATACTAGTATATCATAATAACTTTGATATTCTTCGCAAATAATTTTAGTAAAAAACTTATGCATATAACTCATATAAAAGTAGCTAAGGTGATACGTTAAATATTTTCGAATTGCCAACTATTTTTAATCCTAAAAATTAGGGTCAACTAAATATACTAATAGATTAATTTTAGTGGTCGTTCACAACAATTCTTCTTCTTTATTCATTTTACTTTTGATCTATCTGTAATTCTAATGTTTATTATTGAAGATAGTCTTCGGTTATTTTTTGAACATATTTAAAGTATTTAATCCATTAATGCTTCTCATTTTTTGATCCATTCTTTCACTTGATTCTTACTTAACTTCTCTTAAAAATATATATCCCCATCACTCCAATAATAAGGGCAAAGGCAAACAAACAGGGAGTTGGGACACTATACCATTAGTCAACTACAGGAAACACTTTTTAATTGGTCACTCACACAATATAATAAAAATAAAATAAGTACAATGAAATAAAATAATTGCACTTATTATATTATTATAATAATTAAGAGAAGCTGAGCTGGCAATCCAAAGAAGAGAGCTGGCAATGAGTACTCCAAAAAAATATCCAATCACTAAGCTGGCTATCATTGCTAATATTTCAAGTTTGGGCATAAAGTTGGTAAACACAAACTAATTTGGTAAAAAGTACAATTAACAATAATTAATATTTTACCATATTATTTTTTTACTTTGTAATAATAACAATATAATTTTTAGCTACTTCATTGTAAAGTATCGTGTACTTTAGAGCCTAGACAATATAATTAACAAGCCAATATAACACAAAATATTAAAAATAGGGCAGACTAGCTAGTTGTAAGTAATAGTACTCCATGAAATTATAATTATGGTTAGACATAATAATCAAATGGGTAAAATATTACTCTCTCCAATCTTATTCGTTTTTCTCATATGAAAAACGAGAATGTTCAAAAAAGGTAAAAATATTATATTGATATATTTTAATATGGAATTATTGATTGTTGATATTAATAAAAATTTTAAGTGTTTTGAATCATAAATTATAATTATAAGGGTTGAGAAAAAATTAAAAGACTCTTAATATTTTTTAAGCGCAAAGGGTACACATACAAAAAGGGATTTATGTAGCTTTTTGGAATATAATTGTAAATAAATAACGTTTTTAAATAAAATTTACTCTAATAAAAGAATGGAAAAATTGAAAATAAGAATAATTCCACCTTTAATTATTTTCTAATAATCTAACATTTGCTCTTAGTTTGCTATAAATAATTCAACCTTTGTTTTAGTTTGCTGGTAGGCTGCAGCATACCCTATTATTACCTATTATTTGTAATAAGGTATGTTGTGGGCAAATGTATGACAAAGGTTAGATTTATTAGAAAATAATCCAAAGGGAGAGATTATTCACACTGATAGATAAAAGATTGGATTATTGATATCAATTTTAAAACAATATTAAACAACTAAAATTACTAAACTCAAGTTCAATATTGCTTAATTAGAATCACTACTTAAATAAAATTAATTTACTTTATTATAAAAATATACATTAAGAAAATGAAAAGCTATCAAATAACATTAAATATAATTTTGATAAAAAGTACATCACGTAATAATAAAAAAGAAAAGTTCGGCCACGAATTGTTTTACAAAAATTAATTTTGATTGTAATTTAGTAAATTTGTACACTTACTATATTTTGTCAGAATAATATAAATGACCAAATTTTTCCTTTTCAATTAGTCGGCATTGTGGACGAATTGCTTCGAGACAAAATTGTTGACAATATACTACTCCAATATACTAATAGTTAATTAGTTATTCATGCCATGGACCATCCTATAACGTATTGGATGCACTTGAATCAAAGAAATACTAGCGGTCGTTTTAGGCCTTTACGCACTCTCTCGAAATCACGGTTGATAATAATTAATAATTTTAAAAAGAAAAAATACAAATTAGAGTGTTTATTTTATACATGAGAGAAAATAAGATAGATTATTATATTAATACAAATATATTGAACATTTAATTAATTGAAGTTGTTTTTTAAAATTTATATGAAATTTTGTTTATTTAAGAGTCATCACAAACATTAACATCGTCATCATCATATCTAGTATATTCTATTCGTAAAAGTTTATGATCATGGTTTTAAAAGAGATGTAATACGACATATTGTTATATGAACTTATATAAAAAATAAAAAATTTGTTGCCCGTAAAACTCTTCTTAATTGTAGATTAGAAAGCGAAAATCGAGAAATAGTGCTTTCGATCCAACCAATAATGCCTCTCCATATGATTGAACATTGCAATAGATATATCATATATATTTATTTCATCGTTTAGTCATAAATTTTAGTGGTTGATTCATGGTTGATTACAAATGTGAAGTATACGTTTCTTAATTACACTTTGTACTTGAGTTTTGTTTCAATGGATGTTATAAGAAACAAATAAATTTACATTCAAACAACATAAATAAATTATCATTAATTTACGCGGCTTATTAATTAACAATATCATCTATTACTCATCTGTAACTTTTTCACTTTAATAATATAAAAATAAGTAAGACTTTTATGTTAATATTACCTGCTACATTCAAATGAAATAGTAGGTAAACGAAATGCATTAGTGTTTGAAACAGTATAGCACATTTTAATTAAAATATGAAGTATTTAACAAGCTTTAAATATATTACTCTTGAATTGTTATTAGCACGTGTAAAGGTATTAAATCATATATGATGCCTTATACTAATTAGGAGCTTTTAATAATATTAATTTATATAACTAGTTTACATGCATTGCTTTTTCTTTATAGAGTAAATACACCAATTATTAGCATGAAATATATACATATATATATATATATATATATATATATATATATATATATATATATATATATATATATATATATATAATAGTATACATTCAATGAATAATGTAAGTATACATTATCGTGATTAAATTTATCAAATACATGAATTTTTTAAAAGCAAAAATTAAATAATGATTTTGCCTCATAGAGTCTATAATATATCTTATGACTTAAACCATCAACTAACGCTTTTAATTGAGTTATTTCATTAACATAGTATCCAAGTCAACGTGACGGAAAGTCACAAGTTCAAATTTCAGTTACTCTTTATATCTAAGTGGAATTTTTTAATTTCACGTATGAGGATAGTTGGTATGTGATACATCCAAACATTCAGTTTAAAATTTAAATTACTCTTGTGTAACGGGCCGACATGATAGAGCGTACAACATATACTAAAACTTAAACTATTAATCTATGCTTTTGATTGAGTTACTCCTTCACAATTACTTGTTGGGACTTCAAAAATATTGAACTAAAAATTATCATATTTTACTCTTCCCAAAATATCATAATCTAACTAGCTAGCTGGCATGTTGGCAACATTAACAAACATGTAACAAAAATAGAAAAGAAAGTTGATCGTGGAATGTGAGACCCCCAAATACAATTTTATTTATAGAACTACTCGATTCATAGTTATGAAATTGTCACCGACTAAAAACAATTGGGATTATATGAATTGTATCAATCATATTAACAAAGAGTTAAAATATATATGTATGTGAATAAGAGAAAGTGGTGAAAACATTTTCATAAATGAAAACATATAGCTAAATACAACGGACGAATTAAATAGAAAAGTGTAACAATTCAGAAATAAATGCTAAAATAAAAGTAGGTAGGAGTAATATTTTTTTTTCAAGTTGTTAAAAGTTAGATTTATCGATTTTTCAATCTCGTATTTTGTTAATCAAATAGCTTAATTTTGATAGTTAATTCTGTTTATTAAGCAATTAAATATTGAGAAATTTCAATGAATTAAATCAAATTCAATGAACTAGTAGAGTATGTTGATCTATCATTTTTGCTTATCTATACATGCTTGTTGCTTAATCGTTTTCGAGAATTGATTGAAATTAACGTATATAGAGACTTTCTACCACATTATCTCCGACTAATACATTTTTTTTCTTTTTTATAGAATGAAATTAGTATTATTCGTATGAACTTCTAGATAAAATGGGAAAAATTTAATAGTAATTGACTTTTACAGTCAAATTTTGAAATTGTAACTAATAATACGATATTAAAAGTCCATCACTATAATCCTAAAGTGTCTCTCTTATACAAATTAAAAACATGTATGTTATTTTGGATTATATGAATAAATATTAAGATTGCGTTTGAGATCAATGTAAAAATTGACTTCTATATATTAAAAGGGAGTGGCAATTAGTTATTAGTTGATTCAGTTTACTTATTTAACCAGTTAGTAATATTGATTTTTATCATAAAATCAACTTGACAAAAAAAATTTAAACTAATAATTAAAATTCAGTATATATTATATATTCTGACATGACCATAACATTTATAATCATCTGTCGAAATCGATAATAAAATTGATTAAATAGGTTTAAGCACACGAAGGAGACGAGAAATGTCAATTGCGAAGTTGATGCGCACTAATGACATGGCACAAAATCTTTTCACCGACGCCCCGTGATTCACCAAACCCTTTGTTTTCGAAATGCACACCACAAGAAGACATGTTTTTCGCTTCTTTTTATATGTTTTTATGTATTCATTGCATCTTTGTTTTAGTCTGTTCTATTAAATTTGTTGTATAAATAAATTAATGAACAAATTAATAAATAATAACTAAAAATAGTATTTTATGAAAAAATTGAGAGAATATGCAAATAAAGTGAATAAACTTATTACGTATATAAATAAACATTAAAAAAATGTGAATTATAACAAAAAATAAAAATATAGCCAATTTAATAAAACAAATAGATGGAAAACTATGGTGAATTTCGTAAGACAAGGGTAAACTTAAACAAGTTACTAATAGTAAAATGAACTTACAGACTAGTCATAAAATCCATATTTAGTTAATGATAAAATTAATGGTTCTATACTTAATTTTTAAAATCAATTTAGTTTTAGATGAGAAAAATAAGTATTAGTATGTCTTACGACCTATAAAAATTTAAATCAAATATCTAATTTTACAAATCAAATATTCAATTTGAATTCCAATTTAATATTCAATTAAATTAAAAATTGAATATCTAATCCGAATTAATGGATAAAAATTTAAATAATATGGAGTACGTTATTATCCGATTAAAAATATTGGTATGAAATATTTTTTGTACACCACTACTTTTAATGCAAGAAATATTTTTTGTACATAATGTCAGCTTTTCCCCGCAGTACAAAATGTATTATTGAGTTCCTGTTATACTGTCGGTGCTTCATTTTTGTTGCATATGGAAAATTGGAAATTGAAGAAATATTTCATTGACTATAGCCTATATGAGTTGTATTGTTTACTCCTTTTATTTGTTGCATGGACCTTCCCCTCTCACCATTTCTCTTTCTTCTTTTTTTATTCAAGACCTTTTTTCTTTTACTATTTTATAATTACAAAATTCAGATTCAATATTTCGATATAATGAATTGTACAATATGTATTTTACGTAAATTGCTTTGTCATTAATAAAAAAAATCAATGTTAGTGGAATATATTTTGTATTTAATTTTACTGAATTGATCTTATTATTGCTTATATTTTTACTAACTTAAATTAATAAGGTAGAGGTAAAAAACACTCTTAATATCCTATACAAGACAGGTTTCGGATGGGAATTTTTTTTTCCGAAAGATGCGGACAAATTATACTGGTTCCCCCAAGAAGGGAGTAAAAAGAGATGCGCGCAGTCAAAAAACCCCCCCAACTGATACCTGCGCCCAGTAGAATTGAATTATTATTGCTCATATTTTATTTTTAACAATATATTTTTTTGATGTAATAATTAATTTAGATTTACATTCAATTTTTTACCTAATATAATAATTCAAAGGTGAAAACAATATAGCTATGTAGTAATTAATTTTGTTTATTATTTGACGATGAAGTTCTTAATTAATAGTCCCTAATATATATTTTCTCTTCTTTTCAATTTTTTTAAAAGCAAATTTTAACTTAAACTTTTGTTCTGTTGCCATTATGATATTGATTCATTTCTCACCTCCTAGGCTCCTACAATATGATTGATTTCTCTTCTCCTATTATTTATAGCGGATTATCTTTTAACACAGAATAAAAATACTCTACATTTATTAACGATTGATAAGATTTATTGATATAATTAAAGTACAATTATATTCTTTAGTAATCTTTCTTTTAGGTACTAGTTTAGTCTAAAGATGTATGAATGTTCCACAATAGTAGTTAGAGGGCCACATACTAATTACTAATCACATAATTAAATATAATATTAGTACTAGTATACATTTTTAATTATTGCTTTGAAACGAGGATAATAATTAAAATAGAACAAAATAAACAAATATGGTGTTTCATGATGGTTATTAAAGAATAATCGTGATGATAAGATCTTAATTATATAAGATAATTAATTAATTAATAGTTTTATGTCATAGGAGTAGTACCATCTTTGTATACAAATCAGCCAATGTAACAAGAGTGTCGGCTGGACGGTTTAAATTCAGTTAGTATAGCACCAAAACTGCTTGGCTGTCTCATGATTTAACTTGCCTCAATCACAAAATGTAATATCTTAGCAATAAAAAATTGTTGAATTTTTATTTATTTTAGGTTTTACGATAGTTATGCGAGACAGTTTCACTTCACCTTAAAAAGTATCTTATATATGACTATATAAGCTTCTTATTTTAAGGTTGTCTTATCCAAAGACGGTTTCTCACGAGAAAAGTTGTTTAGGTATTTAGGCTGGGGGTAAGTTATGGTCTTGCGGCCCGTGGACGACCAACTTAATCCGAACTTATATCATTTCTCTTGCCTTCTATAAAATATCTTTTGATTTGGGGTAGACTAGATTGAATCCCTACAGACACTGAATGAGTGTCTTTTAATTCTTTCGGTATATGTTAAGACTCGAACTCTTATCAGTAGGTTAACCCATAACTCCCACTCTTGCCATTTTACAATTATTAACTCTTCTAAAATTAATAAGAAAATTAAAATGCATGCTAATGATATTAGCATTGTTATTAAAAATCTAATTCTGAGTTACAATTTTAGAAATTAAAAACTAGGTGATGTTGATCTCAAGTAAAACTCATTAAATAGGATTAGAATGCTTTTACGATCTTATAATTATAATAGATATAAAATTTTGAATGATGGGATTGGACACGATTATATGATCCTAATAGAAAAATATGTTTTAATATATTTCATATCATAATTAAAAAAAATTAAATTTTTTATTGATATATTAATCAGATTTAAATTAATTATTGAATGATTACTATTTCTTTTCTAAAATGAAATAAAAAAATATTATATTATGACTTTTATAATGAATATTTATATCTAAGGAATGTAAAACAATATTTAAATTTTTTGTATCGTGCAAGTCTACGATATGAGTATCCCGATTAGGTTTTTCTAGAAAATGTTTGTGTTATAGACCAACTGTAAATAGTCCAACTTTTTATACATTATAAGAACTTTTTGTACTCGCTTGCACATATATGTGTATTAAGGTATGTTTAATTTATTTTTATACTTAAATGAATATATAATTAGGCAATTCTTATATCACAAATAAGCTCATTTACTCATGAAAAAAACTTACAAATTATTCGTTTTTAATGTTTTTTACTTTAGAAAGACATGTTTCACATTCTTCCACAATCACTTAAAGTTATATTTATCACCTTTCTTTTTTCAAGAAAGGCATCCATTATTTTAACATCTTAGTTATCAAAAATTTTGATGAGATAGATTGATATTGCAAGAAGTCTGAATAGAAAAATTAGCATTTTAGTAATTAAAATATCAATTTTAATATTTTAAAAAAAATTTTTATACATCAAACAATTGAAAATGAGTATTTCAAATACGAATGTTGATGTTTATTTTATTTTTGTTGAACTATTTAGTCCAATTTAAGATAATTTCATAATAAAACTGTCTAAATAAAAATTTATAATTAATAATTAATAGATGCATTGCCTGAAAATTCAATTCATAAAATTAGATTTGCTCCGAACTCTACACTTAAACTTGATGCAAAATATGAAAGATAATAACATTTCAACTAGACTTAGGACTTAAAAGAGTATGTTAGAATGTAGACAGTACGTAATACGTATAGCGTAATATACTTTACACTTGAATTAGGTCTAAATATGAGACAAATAAAACTCTAGTAATTAATATTCAACGTACATGGGACAACATGTTCTCTAATCAGCTCATTTGAAGCACTTATTAGATACTTCATGCAAAAAAAAGTCTCTTTAATTTTGTTATTTTAAATGAGAGTTTATTTTTTGAGTACGTGTAAAATGATTAGACTAAACAAAATCATACGTATAAAAAGTTATTATATACATTAGTCCTTCTTCTATTTCGGTTTATTAGTTACGCTTTAATAAAAAGATCTCACAATATTTTTGAAAGCACAAATTTTTGTGAGAGACCATCTCTTGGTAGGCATTTAGAATATTGTAAGTAGGCATTTAGAATATCGTAAGTACTTAAGTACTTACTCGGTGAGCATTAAGTATATTGTAAATAGACATTAAGAATATGGTAAGTAGGCTAGTAGGCTAAGTTTTTCAGTAGGTATTAAGACTGTTGTAAGTAGACATTTAAAGTCCCTTTTGGTAGACATTAAATATATTATAAATAAGTATTAAGAATAATTTAAGTAGGCATTAAGAATATAATAAATGAACATTAAGATTTAATGGAATGCGCCTAATAAAAATATCGTCTTTTCAGATACGGTGGTTTTGAAAAAATATACAAAATTTTAAATGATTACATAATTTTATTTCCATCTTATCTAAGTGATGTGAGATCTTCTAAAAAGTCCTTAAGTGACCAAAAACTTCCAAGGGAAATCCATGCTGGGAACTGTATACTGTTGGACTGCTAGCGAAAAGAGAATAGCCTAGAATTTTTTACCCTTTTAGCAAATCTCTGTCGGTACATTATGTAAGGTTGTAAGCCATTAAGCTCAAAATTTTTTTTATATAGAATTAAAATAATACTTTAAAAAAATTATTATATATTTTTACTTTGATTTATCTCTTTTTATAAGCATGAGAATTTGTGCATGTTCTCTAATCTCTATGGTTTGGGCAATTATAAAAGGGAGCTCTCATCTCAAAGTGTTTTTACTCGATTGCATGTATAATGATATCAAGGGTTAAGATCGTTCCGAGAAATATGGCGTATATCTGAGTGACTGATAAATTAAAGTTTTATAAAATTATATAATAATTTAATAGTATATATGCCTAACACAAACGATATAAAGAAAAAAATAAAACTATCTAAAATTTTAATAGATTCATTTTAATTTGCATTGAGACTAAAAAAAATTACAAAGAAGAGTAGTATTCTAAACTAACCAGTAAAGTTTTATAATTAAAAAGTTATGTATGGTAATCCCGTTGTCTCATACAAGTAGGGTCAAGTACAAATGTTTGGCCAAAATTAATGAAAATAGTAAAAATGGTAAAGGTACTATTTTATTAAAAAGCGGTAAAAATAAAAAATTAAATTCAATGTATAAATGACATTAAAAGAAGAATTATAGGTCATTGCCAAAAATAAAAATGTAACAAACTCTATAAATCATACTAAAAATAAGAATAGAGTGATTCAAAGGAAAATATGATTCCATTACACCAATTCATACATTAAACTAATATTTCTCTGTTTTATAATATTTTCTATATTTTTTTTTTCACCTGTTTCATAAGTACTTGTTATATATATACTTTTATGTCATTTAGTAAATTATAAATTGTACTATTTGCTCTTACATGCACTGTATTTATTCTCGATTAATAATTCCTTATTTCTTATATTTTTGCAATTAATTAAGAACAGTAAGAATTATTTACTATTAATTAATCATTTCCTTAATACTTTCTCCGTTTCTATTTAGTTGCAACATTGAAAATATTTACACTATTCACTTATTTTTCTTAATTTGCGATTAATTATTAATTTATAATTTTAAATATAGTTAAGTGTGATATTGTTTGATTCGTCTCGATGCAAAATTATTAATATTAATTTTTTATTATACATAATTAGAGATACTAAAAATTAAATTAGTATATAAATCACGTAAAAAAATAAATAAATATTTTAGAAGGGATGAAGTATTTGTTCGTAGCCGTACGCGACACAAGTGGTATTATGGACCTAATGTACTTTTGCTTAATAATAAATAATTAATAAAAAAAGCAGTAATATTAAAAGTTTGACAAATCCATGTAACGACCGTCCAATATACTGTTGCCCACTTTGTTTATTTATATGTTAGATTTATCATTAAGTAGGTTGTACGGTCCCTATCTAGTATCTTCTACTACGTCGCTTGGGAATACTCCCATAGGCGTCACCACATAGTGACTTTAGATCAATCGAATATAATATCTACGTTTCTAAAGTAGCCACGTCATGTTTAATCAAATCGAATGCTCCAACTCAGAGTCGGTGACTCGAATTTTGGTGCGAGTAAAAGAAGATATAACTCCACAAAGTAACAGACAAAAAGAACCCGCTGTAACCGCACCGTGACGAAAGCGATTTTCTTTTCATTTTTTATTACAAAGTAACACTTTTTTACTTGCATCATAGTATACTTGGATTGTTTATCAAACAATTTAAGTTTTATATTATTAGAGTTGATCATTCAGGTTATCGGGTCGATTTTAGATGGATGTCATTTGATTCGATTGTATTTTGGATCGGTTATATTTCGGATGCGTGTTGCGACGGGTCACACTCGGGTCGGGTCGGTTAGTCACAGTTCGGTTGAAGATCGGTTATTTGAGGTATCGGGTTAGCATCAGTTCGGTGTCAGTTGAAGTTCGTCGGTCTCGGGTTGTCATCAGTTAATAATTGGTTCGGGTTTTTCAAGTAGAATTCGGCTACGAATTGCGAATTACTAATTACTATTGATCGAGTCAGTATCAGATTAAGTTGTCAGTCATTTTTTAATTGATGATAAGGTTCCTTTTCTTAAAGCAAAATAGTAAAAATGCAAATCAATTAATGATTATTATTACATTGTTACTTTTACTTGTTTGACCAGAAATTAAAATTATAAAGTTCTATCAATTTTCATCTAATTCAATTAAAAGTAGTTAAATAATCATTGAACATTGATTATTAACTCTAAATATATGAAACCAGGTATTCATAAAATTATTTTATTAAAAATTTTATCACTTTATTAAAATAACTAATAAGAAGATTGAATATGAGTCGATCATACTTCTATGTAAAAAATTTGTTCAGATTTACAGTAGTTCGATCTAAACTTCGTTCGGGTTAAGTCGGTTTTAGCCGGATCGAGTTCGGTCTCGAGCATAATTCGGGTCGAATATGACTCGGGTCGGTCATTATTAAGTTCGGGTAATCTCGGTTAGCAGTTATGTGTCGGTTAGAAAAATCGGTTACAACTTGGGTTCAGTTTTCCCATTTTCGGTTGTCAACCGGTTCGGGTATAGCTTGGGGTCGGGTAATGTCGGTTCGATAAAGCTAAAAAAGGAACACATTTTCGGGTCGGTTTACTTTCGATTTTGAATCAGATTTTCGGGTCGGGTTACTTTTGAATAGCTCTATATATTATCATATAAATTCAAATATAGTTATGTGAAATCTTGTTTGAATATACCTATTCAAAGTTTGTTAATTTATAGTTTTCACAATTTTTTGATATGCATATACAAAGTTGATTTTAACTTGAATTAAATTTTAATATATTTACTAAGTAATACTATGAGTTATCAGTATTTTTTCATAAAGTAGAGTAGTTCAATATACCAATAATAAAAATAAATGAGTATTATATTATTTATTAAGTTTTAAGGGGTAAGCAAGAAATAGCTTTTTTATGAAACCCTAGTCGCTACCCTCCCCTTTTTTCTCTTCTCTCTAAAAAAACCCTAACTTCATAGTTGGTTTGGGGCTATCATCAATCTTATGGTTGATGGTAAGCCCCTAAATATCTTCATTTTAAGCTTTTTGAATATGATTAGAATAAATATTTATCTTCTATCTACAGGAGAGTTCTACCCATTCATTGGGTTAATTCTACCCATATATTGGATTTTGATCTCTCTCCACGTGAGAATTTGGAGTTATGAAGTATGGTCTCTGATTGATTTGTTCGTAGAAATTGATGCGATAATGCAGCAGACACCAAAATTGCAATTACCATCACCTACATCAAATTCAATCTATCTCAAGACTACAACTGTAATCCCCCAAATTTAGCTTGAAAAATGATTGATAGACTACTCATAACAACAAGGTGCATCTTCTTTTCTAGGGAGACCATTTGCTAAGAACTCCACAGTTAAGCCTGCTTAGTGGGGAGCAATCTTAGGATGGGTGACCTCCTGGGAAGTCTTTCCAGGTGCGCACGAGTGAGGCCAAAGTGCGCTGGAAAGACTTGTGTTGGTTTGTGGGGCCAGTCTACAGTCTCAATGAGTAGTCACCAGCGGTCCGAGGGGCCGGGGTGTTACAACAATAGATTGAAAGACCTCCTCGTAGAAGGCTGTGTCAAACAGCGATGTAGAAGATGATATTCAAAATTGTCAGATCTCATATACAATGATCATAGTTTTGTTAATTTTGAATTATATTTGGTTAAAGTTATTATGTACTTGTTAATTTTTATCTCTGATGTAAATTTCGTATGACTCTTTATTAATAAATTAGGTATTATTCAAAAAAAAGTTTTTAATTTTTTTTAAGTACCTTTCGCTTTAAGGCCTAAAAATAAACGAAACGATCCTATTCGATAAAGCTTAATAGTGTTATCCAACATATAAAGTTAAAAATTATTGAGCAAAAACAAAAAAAGCAAAATACATTACTATTACATCTAGAGGAATTGTACATTATTTTCCATTGAGCACCTATATAGGGTGACAATTGGCATAGACTAAAAACAAAGCTATAAATAGAACTATCAGAAAGAAGGTAGTAAACTAGTAATAAATTATTAAAGAACAAAGTGAAAAGCTTGGAGGCAATAGAATGTTTTTGGGCATAACAACATGGTTTGTATTCAAAAGTAGTATGATCTTGTGAGTAAGACAAATTTTGCTTCCGTTACTCCCTCCGTTCCTTAAAAAGGTTTTCATTTGCTATTTTTTGATGTTCTATTTGTTATTCTCATGAGGAATCTTTTTATTTATATCACAAATTTTAAATAAAAAGAACCTTATTCATCCTCATTATAATATTTTTATACTTCCTCCATTCCTTAAAGAAGTTCCCTTTTGTTATTTTGGGGTGTTTCATTTGTTGTTCCCATATAAAATCTTTCCATTTATATCACAAATTTTGGACAAAAATAACCTTATTCATACTCACTTTAATATTTTTATAATGTTTATGTACCCACATATCATCCATTAACTTCAATTTGACATTTTAATATTCCTTATGGTCCCACATGTTTCCCACTAACTTTATAAAACTAATTTTTTAAATTGTGGTCCCTATATTTTTTCCACTAACTTTTTTTAATATTTTTTTTAATGTTTGTGGTCCCTACTTTTTCTCCAATCAAATTTATTATTCAATTAAATAATATATCCACTATCTAAAATATTCTATTTTTCTTAATTCCCGTGAATATTCCTTTTGGGAACTTCATTAGGGAGCGGAGAGAGTAATACTTATAGACCCCACACATCTTCCACTAATTTCATTTTAATATTTTTATATTCCTTATGGTCCCCATATGTTTTCCACTAACTTTATAAAAATATTTTTTATTAGTTGTGGTCTTCATATTTTTTCCACTAAATTTCTTTTAATATTTTTTTATTGTTCATAGCTCCTACTTATCTTCCATCAAATTTATCATTCAATTAAATAATATATTTATTATCTAAAATATTCTATTTTTCTTAATTTCCTTGAACTTTACTTCTGAAAATTTGGAAACGGAAGGAGTATTTATTTCTTTGTTCAAATTCAAAACATTACTGCATTCTAACATTTTCATTTGGACTTCTAAATTACACACACTAGCCACTTAAGTATATTATTGTTTTGGTCGGGCCCACCAACCGTATATGATTCAGATTAGTTTGACTTTTTTCTCTTAGGCAAAGTATATAAGGATTTATTTTTAACATACTAAATTGGAGTTGGATCACTAATATACTTGTGAATTATTTCTATTATTTTCGTTTGAAATTTAGAATATACACTCAATAATTTCTTATAAAATATGTAAACTCAACGGTAAAGGATTAGCAATATAAATTGCAACAATCAACTTAAAATTTAGCACACATAAATAATATATTTAATTTTATTTAATATTTATTTACAACTACGTAAATTATTGTAAATTTGAAAATAATCAAATAAATGAAGAAAATGTATTAAAAACATTTATAATAGGTGTGTGATTGACTAATGTAGTGGTGGAGGAGTGGCAAATTAAGGTAGCTAGTGCCTAGTGGAGTATGATGATGTGGTGTAGGTGAAATTTAATAACGAATCCAAGTTATGAAAACTAGGTATGTGTAATGTGTTATTAAAAGCCAAACAAATGAAAAAAATAGTGATTTGCCTAAGTAATGTTGGAAAATAAAAAAAAATTTAATTAGGGCTTATTAAAATTTATTTTTCAAACAAGTGTGCATTAAAAAAAAATTTAATTAAATCTATTTGATTGTGGTTTGGGAAGTTCTAAACCTATTAATTCTCTCCCAAGTAAAACTAAACCAAGACTAAATTAATTCCAATTCTAATAGCAAGCCTATTAATTTTCTCAAATCTCTAAACTAAACATCTATAAAACTGACGACAGAGGACTTGAAGAGATCGACGACAACCACCATCCACGCCAACGTCAGCTTCCCACCACAACCATTAATTTGAGGTATATATGAATTACAATATTCAATGTATTATTTTTTACATTAAAAATTCACTTTATTTTCTATGATAGATCACAAGGATGATGCTAATAACATATCACAATGATACGCCATCTTCGATAAACATCACTATTAACTTTGACTTTTGGACTTAATTGAGATTTTTTGCTGTATGTTGAAGTATTTTTTTTGGATATTTTACTCTTTTTGTAAGACTTGTGAAATTTTTTAAATTTGTTTAACGCTATATTTCAGACAAAATAATTTTATCCTCTTGCAGGTTTGGAATTACCAAACCAAAAAAATATAGCTTAGCAAAACTATTTTATTATATGAACACTATTTTGAGAATTAATTTTTAAAGAACATTAAAGATGAAATTTTTTTATTTTTCAATCCCAATTAGATAAATCACTCATGAAAAGGTAAGAAAAAATAACTAAATTTAATTTATAAAGATTTTGGACTCATGATAAAAGAAATAAGATCTTTATAACTATCCTCCAAGGCTCCAACCACTTATATAAGCAAATTTTAATGCATTATAGTTAATAAAATTGAAGGGATTTTTACAAATTTGCACTAACAATTGTTTACCCACATTCCATATGTTACATTTCCACTAAAAATTGTTCACGTAAAAGATATAAAAATATGCGTACATAATATATATGAATAGAAACCTCATCAACAAATATTACCATGTAGAAAATAAGATAACAAAATGTTATTCTATAAATTCATATAAGTGATAATTAAAACTAACTTTTGGCGTCTTAATTATTATTCAAATTTTAAATTAAAATATTTCTTTAATATAATATTAAAAATCTATATTTCAAAGCTATTTTCTATCTTCCTCTTTCAATTTTTCTGTTTTTACTATTTTTTATTTACTTTTTTACTTTTAACTTTTTTGGTTGGTCAAAATTAGAAAATGTGTTTAGTAATAGGAGTAACCTTTAAAACAACTAAAAGGTTGTTTTAAGCCAAAACCTAAGGCTATAAATTGTAGATTTTTCATTATTTTCAACTTTTTTACTGCATTTTTTGTAATATTCAGTCAACAACCAACGACGAATCATCAAAAATCCATAGATACTAGCTAAGGTTTTCACAAATTCTTACATGAGACGATTTTACTATAAAACATACTTCATACATGGATTAAATAATTAATATTATAATTTATTAACATATAATATATTATTTTGAGATCGTCTCACCAAAAAACAATCACTTACTAAAATAATTAACGTTTTTTGATGGTTTTCTCTGTGGGCTATGGCCTATGAGAAAGGGGTATATTTTACATTTTTACATCGGTAGAAACAACACGTGTGTGTGTATTGCTATAAGAGGAATCGTATAGTATTTACTATGATTAAGATATTGTACCGTCTTTTGCGTATATGAAGTTCCAACACCAAAGAAAGTTAGAGAGGGACTAATCCACAACAATCAACCCCACCTATCATACCATGCAACCTCATCTCTCTACCAGCCACGTGTACAACCTAATATCTCATTATTATCTTCGGAATCATTGGCCAACATCAAAATCACCAAAACAATCCACGTGTCAGGTTGTGAATTGATGGTATAATCTTATCATGCATCATAATCATACCCCATTAAAACCCGCTGTCAACCACAAGTTTGGTGAAAGACACAAGATCCGTTTTACATAGAGTAGCAGTTAATGTATTGTATTTAGTATTTACTGATTTATTATTATTTAATTTTTTGAAATCATTTTTTGAAATTATTTATATTTATCTAAAGACATTAGCCTTCCAAATTAAGCTTTTGGCGGCTTCCATTGTGCTGCCTTCCCCCACCTAATTCATAACCTACGCGCGTCAATTGTCACATACTCCATATGACTAGTAGATCATACAAAGAAAATACAATACGATACCCATTTACATTTGCGGACTTATAAAGAGATATGAGGATCCGATAAATACAGTTACGAAAAGCAATGGTTTAGACTCGAATTGAATTATTCACACTTTATTATTGTTTTGAATAAAAGTAAGACTAATTTTCTCTTTTAACTTCAGTTTGGATCCTCAAACATCTAGTGAAATTAGATAATTATCATTTTTTTTTAAAAAAAATATACATTTTTTAACAAAGATTATTTGATAACAATAATTTTTCTGAATAGGCTATAATTTGGCATATTCAAATTAACAAAAAATTAACCTACTAAATTTAACTTAAAGATGTAACCATCATGCAAAATCCAGAGAGATAGTAAATCAAGTAAAATAAACTTTAAAGAGTAATCTAAAGTTTTATTGATAATTTAACATAATAAAAATAAAATTGAAATAAGATCTTCACTTTTCATACATGATACCATAAAATCCCTAGATAAGTTATCTTTAAGATTAATATAACTATCTACTTATTTTAAGTTTCATGCATATTCCTATGTTCCTCTCAATTTGTCTCAATGAATTTGTTATTATATTTTTATTTTTGATATAAGTCCATCACTTTTATATCTTTATATTTTCTCTTATTTATAAATACACCACTAATTTTACCTATTATACTTAATTTCTTAATTCTTTATCAAAATCAAATAAAGCTAAATGACTCGAACATATAAATACTTTTTATTTAATTAAAAATCTTCTCTATGTGATCATACTTAACATGATGACAAAGTCAGAATAGCAGTGAAATATTAGGTTGATCAGAATTTTGATTTTATTTTTGAGATTCGATTCCAATTTAGACTTGGAATATATAATTAAACTCCGAGTTAAATTTATTTTTTCTCTTGACTTGAATAAGATTTTGTTCTCGATCACTAGGGTCGAGTGAATTACTAATTTCTAATACACTAATATACATGATCTCTTTACTATTTTAGTTGCAACTTCTCCCAAAACATTCATATTAATGCATTTCTGTATAAGTAAAATTTACAAGCAATTATTTTATTAAAACTTAGTGTTGGGACTTGAAACCAATATAATAAATCTCATTTGCTTATAGTGTTTTTTCATGTTAGAAATTCTATGATGTAGAGATAGTTTTTAACTTTTAAAAACACAAATTTTTAGTTGAGACCGTTTTTATAAGAGACGTATTTCAAATGTGCCGGCTTATTATTACTTAAAAAAAAATTTATAAAAAAATGCGCTCTGTATAATCCTATTTGGAGTTGGTGTACAACCTAATGAAATTGGTATTATAACCTGTTAGAGTTGGTATTATAACCTATTAAAGTTGGTATCTCCAAATAGGTTATAATACCAACTTTAATTGGCGATAACACCAACTCCAAATACCAATTTTAATAGGTTATAACACCAATTTTAATAGGTTATAACACCACTCCATATATGCTTAATCGCGCGCTTTAGTTTTTGGATTTTTTTTTTAATTATTGGGCCTGGGCCTAGAGTGTCGTCTCTTATAAAGACGGTCTCTTAGGAGAGATGCTGTTTTAAAAATTAAAATAATATAGTGTAGATATATAAGAGAATTTAGTTTTATTTCAATTAGAGTAAATATTATCTTTTTAGGTATAATCCTGACTCCTAAGATTGAATTTTACCCAGTATTTCTTTTCACAGAGCCTACCCAATAATAATATTTTTTTTACAAATAATATTAAAATTAAGGTGTTGCAAGTAAAAAACAAGTATATAATTCCCTATTTACCTCTATTCTATTCACACTCCTTATATCACTAATTTTTAGCTATTATTATTGAAGGTATTATTAGGGGGTGCACATGGTTTAGTTTTGTCTGGTCTGACATTAAAATCATCCCAAACCAAAAATTTAGGTTTGATAATTTTTTTGAAAAAGCCCAAACTAAACTATTTAGACGTAGATTAGACTAAATATTAAAATTGTGATCTGATTCCATTTGATTTGCAATTTAGATTAAATTTTGTACAGCCTCAGATATTATTGACATTTTTTGATGCATTTAAAAATAACATTTCTTAAACCTTCTATTTATAATTAAATCTTAAAAGGTCTCTCTTTCTTTCCAGTTGGTGGTGTTGTATCTCTGTCTCCCTCTACATTTGTTATCTCTGTATCCACAAGAATTATACTTCTACAAACCAATAAACCATTACAATTTACTTTCTCCCTTTTCTTTCTTTCTTTTTCCTTTTTATTTTTCATTATTTTCATCCATCAATTTCCTTCCAATACTTTAATTTACTTAATTATTGTCATTAGTACCAATATTTGTTATCAATTAAGAGTTAGTTTGACCAAAACTTTTGGTACTTCCCTACTTATTATTCCCCTACCTTCATTTTTTCGGAAGGAAGAGAGAAAAAGAAAACCCAGAATGATTTGATCTTTCTGTAGTATAATCCCCCATTTTTACTCATTTTTTCTTGAAGATCTGTATATTTTTGATAATAACCAAAATTTTTGAATACCCTTTGTCAGAAATCCATAGATTCTCTTGGAAAAAGCTCAAATTTTACCCAATGGAAGGAAGAACTAAAATTGGTAAAAGAGAGAAGGAAAGATTTCTATAATTAAGCTTAGAATAGTCTGTTTATAAAAGGGTTTTTTGATTTTGATCTGAAATAATCTCTCTTCTTGTTCTTCTTCAATTCTTCATTCATTCACGTGTGACAGTTAAAAGTTTCTTTCTTTTTTTTCTTATTAATTTCTGTACCATACAAAAAAGTTGTTTTGAAAATGATGAAGATGAGGACTAAGTTGACAGGGCTGTCACCTATGAATGGTAACAGTACAAATGGTGATCGACACCGTGGTGTTAGCAATGGCGGCGATGGTGTCGGTGGTGGAGAAAGTGCACCTGAGAATTGGGAGATGCGGCCTTCTGGGATGTTAGTACAAAAAAGATTAGATGATGAACAACAAAATATCAAACCTCCACCAACTATTCGAGTTAGAGTGAAATATTGTTCTGTTTACCATGATATCTATATTAATTCACAAGCTACATTTGGTAAGTATTTCTTAATCATATCGAATTGATGATACTAGTATAGGTTGTGCTAAACACGAACCAATTCGACTATCTTTCTTGTTTTAATATGTTATAATGACTCGGGTTATCGCTTAGGCAGGCTTAAATCAACCATATGTTTCTAGAACTTCATAGAAATCATGGGTATTGTGTATTTTTGATGGGATTTAGTGTGTTGAATCTATTCGACTATAATTACAATATTAATAGCATTAGGCCTAGATTGATTTCTAGACCTTTCTATAATTCATGGGTTTTGTTAATTTTTGATGGGTTTTGTGTGTGCTGAATCTATTTGACTATTATTACAATATTAATGGCATTAGGCCTAGATTGATTTCTAGACCTTTCTAGAATTCATGGGTTTTGTCATTTGTGTATTTTTGATGGGTTTTGTGTGCGCTGAACATATTCGACTAGTATCACAATATTAATAGCATTAGGCCTAGATTAATTTCTGGACCTTTCTAGAATTCGTGGGTTTTGTTAATTTTTGATGGGTTTTGTAGGGGAATTGAAGAAAATGTTGGGAGGGCCAACAGGATTGCATCATCAAGATATGAAGGTGTATTACAAGGATAAGGAAAGGGATTCTAAGGAGTTTTTGGATATTGTTGGAGTGAAAGATAAATCAAAATTATTATTGGTGGAAGATCCAATTAGCCAGGAAAAAAGGTACCTTGAAATGAGGAAGAATGCCAAGATGGAAAAAGCAGCCAAGTCAATTTCTGAGATCAGTTTAATAGTTGATAGACTTGCTGGTCAGGTATTATATTTGAGGATAATTTGCTTCAACTTTCAAATTAATTGAATTGTTTGTTGAATTTCTTCATTTATTATGATTGGAATTTGGGTTTATAAATGATGAATGTTTGTTTGTGTAGAAAAGCTCTGAAATTGAGGAAATTATTGTGTTTATTAATGGGTTTTGTTTTGATTTGGGAATTTGTAATTATGTTCATACAAGTTATAAATTGTATGTTTGAAGTAGAGTTAATGTGTAAAACCACTGAAGCTGATGATGTATTTGTTCATGCAGATTATATTGGAACTGATGTATTGGTTCATGCAAATGACTCTTATCTTTTGAGATTAAGACTTTGACATTATTATTGTTGTAATTTGGAATCGAAACTGGCAGGTGACAGCTCTTGAATCTGTGATTTCAAAAGGAGGAAGAGTAGCAGAGAAGGATGTTGTAAATGTGATTGAATTGTTAATGAATGAATTGATCAAATTAGACGGCATTGTTGCTGATGGAGATGTGAAATTGCAACGAAAGATGCAGGTAAACCTCGGTTTTTGATTATGTTCCTCGAGAGGAGGGTATTCAATCTTGTATGTGAACGTTTGCTATCAAGGGTCAATTGCAAACAACCTATTTGTTATCACTAACCAGGGTATGCTTGCGTAAATCTGACCCCCAAACCTCACTTACGTTATTGTTATGAACGTTGTTGTATAAACGAAATGTTGAGATGATCGAAATTTGTTATGATTTCGGGTTCATAAACACGAATTGATTGAATATCAATGTAGGTGAAACGAGTTCAGAAGTATGTAGAAACATTGGATATGTTAAAGGTCAAAAACTCGATGCCAGAGACAAATGGGCATGCCAAGAATTCAGTTTTAAGTAATGGCAATAGTCATGCTAAAAGTAATGGTTATAATCAAGAACGGTCATCGAATTCAGGCAAACCACCACTCCCTCAACAACGGCATTCTATAGGCCACTCGCCTCTAAAACCACAACCGCGACAAGAACAACAACAACAACCATCAAGGCATTCGACTTCTGGGACCGTGGTAACCACACAATGGGAGACGTTCGAGTTGGCGCCACCTCTTATACCCGTCTCTCCTACATCGTCATCTGGATCAACCACTCCAAAAAAACTGGTGAACCCCAAGTTTCCTTGGGACTTTGAGTAAGGATGAGCTTATACATATCCCATAGTATGTTTAATGTGTGTGGATGTGTATTGTTTTTCCTTTTTTCATTTTTCATTTTTCATTTTTCATCTGTTCCAATATATGTGTTCAGCTGGATTTGGTTTTTATCTTTGTTCATTCTTTTGTGTATCTAGATTTTGTTAGGACACCCCCCTTATCACCTCCCTATTTCGGGAAATAAATGGGGGACTGTATCGGATGATTATCGATTAATATTACGATAATGGTTCGTATTGTTATTGCATACATTACTTCTATGTTACTCAAACTCCTCATTTTGCTTCACGTACCCGTGTCCGACACTTTGACATGTACTTGTATTCAACATCAGTACCCGAGTTCAAGTAACATATTATTGCTTCAATTGATGAAAGGTGAAGGAATGGTGTATTGTTGGCAAGTGATATATCGAGTATCAACCAAAATTGAAAATCCCAAGTTTGTTGTAGCTGCCCTGTCTCTGTTTTCTCTCTCTTCTATTACAAGCTACTCCTGTTATTGGCATGTTCTGTTTGTGGTAGGGAATATTATTGTTCTAGCTGCATGCTTTGCTTCTTGGGTGGTTTACATCCTAACCAACTAGAATCTTAATCAAAAGTGGGAAAAGGGAGGTGCACCACTTCATGTACTTGTAACTACATAAACTACTATACAGTCGAGGGTAAACTCGATGCTCTAGCGATGTCGTTATTATTGATAGAATATATATAGACTGTAACCATCAGTATAAATTTTTGTGTGAGGGCGTGATAGAGTATATCACATCTTGATTACAATCTGATGATTAGAGTTGATTCCTTGACAATTACGAGGCACCTTGAACTAGGCAAGATCTGCCCTAGTGGCATAAGGAGATGTAAGGTTTTACGGGTGTCTTGGTACGGACATTAGATGATTAGAGTCTTGTCAGATTAGTTTAACAAGTGAGTCGGATCTAGGCGTTTTATCGATTACTATTGAGTCTATCCCTATACAGGTTTAATGACAGTTCACAGTTACTAAAAATAGGAAGATGCATTGGCGGAATTTGATTTAGTCGGAGAATAAACTACGAAAGATACTCGGTTGTGATCATTGGGTTTCTAACTGATACAAAGTCATGATCTGTAAGTTTTGTTTGAAGTTGATGCATTCGGAGAAAGCCAAAGAAAAGCCACCTGATATGCTTTGTTTGTATTGAATACTTCACTTGGGAAGGAAGTTGTCCCTGTCTTTAGATTCAAGAGTTCCCATGAAGGAAAAGTACAAACAAATCTTTCAGATTAGATTGAACTTGGAAGTCATTTGGATGGAACAGACAAAATACAACTTGAAGTGTTACACATGGCAGAAAGAAAACTGTACGTAGCTTTAATCTTTACAGGTTTTATGCTTATTCTAATTTCAGGCCACCAGATCTAGCTTTTTGACTAATGGGCTTGATCAGGGTGATAAACCCGACCTGCATAAAGCATTTATATAGTAATTATTCATGTGAGAGATTGTATTTCAATAAGCAGCTAGTCTCTTGAGAGAACGTCTTTTTAAGAGATGTCTCTCAGGCCCAGCCTATTAGAGCTTAATGCCTACTTATCTTATTCTTAATGCCTACTTATATTATTCTTAATGCCTACTTATAATATTGTCAAAAATATATAATGAGCCGGTCCAATTAGAGATGGTCTTTCAAGAAGACTGTCTCTCACAAGAATTCGTGTTCAATAAATATCAAAACAAGATATGGAGTGCGTCTCACAGTGAAATTGCGTTATAAAACAATTTGTATAGACCACAATATCTATTGTGCTCTTATATTGGTCAAAGAATTTTGATGATATAATCCTCATATGTGAAATTTGTAAAGAATGGTTATTTGGCATAAAAACGTATTGTGCTTTTATTAAGGTTTTAAGGTTAATGATCATGTTAAGTTAATTATTGTAAAGAAAAATTCATGTTTGAGGATATGATATATAGCATACGAAGCTATGACCATCAGTTTAATCTTTAAGTTGAGCTGATTTCTTAATTTGGTATACATTTTATGGTTCGAAAGTCATCCACCCCTCATATCAAGTGGATGTACTTGTGCTGGTCTTGTGTGTGATTGAATATATACAACATATATTAAGCTACAACAATCAACTTAATTTTTTAATTGAGATGATTCCCTAACAAGAAGAAAGTTTTCATTATCATGAAAGTGATATATCACATTTCATGAAAACCTACATTGAATTTCATTTCATTTACTCTAATTCAATACCAACAATCAAACTGACTGTTCGTATTATAAGAATAGTTGGATAATCTTCAATAACAAGTTAAGTTGATCATGGCTTTTAGCTGTCAAAAGTGAAGTGCATGGTATAGCATTGAATTGTGACATATACTAAAGAACCAGAATCTTTCACCATTTAAATTTTTTTAATTAAAAAAAGCAAATCTGAATCAAATCTTTCTATTTAAGAGCATGCAGCTGATCAAAACGTGCAAAATGCCTGGCTAGGAAGCACAATATGGATGAAACAGTTGGCCTGAAATAGTCCCAAGTCATTAAGTCCAGCATAGCTGTAAATATTTAATACATATTAATATTAATAATAACATTAATAATAACATAGAAGTATTTAGTACATATTTAAACATAACATGCATCAGTGCTGACCTATCTTTCTGCCAGGAAACTAGGACAGATATTTAAATGTATAAATAAATGGATAGTTAATTAATTTTTATATATATATATATATATATATATATATATATATATATATATATATATATATATATATATATATATATATATATATAATAATAATAATAATAGTGTTTAATAACTGAATAGAATAATTTGCGAATTATAGTCTTAAAATTTCGCATTTTTGTGAATTACAGTCTCAATGTTTATTTTTTGCGAATTACAGTCTCAATGTTTGGTTTTTGCGAATTACAGTCATTAAAGTATTTAAGTTTACAGTTTCAGGCCCAAAACATAGAACTCCGACTACTTAACTAAAAATTCCGACCACCAAAATGGTCGAAATTTTGTGTTTTGGCCTGAATCTGTACACTTTGATACTTTAGTGGCTGTAATTCGCAAAAAATAAACTTTAAAGCTGTAATTCGCAAAAGTGTAAGGCTATTAAAAATTAATTTAGAATTGACTATAAAGATGGAAAAAATAGCAAGAATGAAGCAATAGATATTGATGTTGTGTATGCTTGTATGGTGAGCCACGCATTTGACCCTTTAAAAATGGGCATAGTCACGGGCTTTTAGCGGGCCTCCGACTCATTAAAGATCGCTAATGGTGGCTCAATAAGTCTTTTATGATGATTTAGGTTGATTTGAAATTATGGTTGATGTATGGAGTTGGAAGGAGGTGCATTCAAGTTGTGTCATTGATGGTATAAAGTTGGGTCGTGGTTGAGTTATCTAGTCTAATGCGAAACAAGCAAGCAACATTATATCATGTTCAACACCACCAATCTATCGAAACGCGCGTAATTATATCATGTTAAAGATTGCTCGTACGAGCAACCATGTTGTCTGGGTGAGCACATGGCATACTTGGGTAAACAGAGCGTCCTTATTGCTTGGACGAGCATCTTTGTTGGAGAGTTTCTTTCTTACTTGTTTAAGTGTGCTCAAACGAGCAAGCCAATTTGCATGCGTAATGTTGAGATAAAACTTTGTTTTATTTCTTGGTATAGGCACCATAATTTTTATGTTTCTATTTGTCGGATAATTTGAAGTATTAAGGTGGCAAAACATATTTACAAGTGCATAGAATAAAATTAACGAGGAAAATTGCCTCACATTTGACTGAGCAAGCACGATCAACCCAGTATTGTATTCTCTTAGAAAATTTAATATTTGCTAATGCATTATTTGAATTTTAAATATATCTAATTGTGTTTGGTTGAAAATTATAAAAAGTTAATATTAATATAACTTACATTGATGCAAATCAAACAAAATTCTATTTACTTTAATCTATAAATGGGAATAAAATGCAAATAAAGCGACTGAAAAATAGTGTGAAAAGACAAATAAGACATTTAATCGATATAGGATAAAATATAATTTATCAACAATATCTTCCATCGTTCTTGAGTTGGTTTTGTATTCTTTGGATGAATTGCAAAACGGATTTTCCAATTACCAAAATCTTATATCTTGGTTTTAATTCCTTAATTTCTAACATTGTAGTCATATAGAAAATGAGATACTTATCTTTTGATGAGATGACTTTAAATTTCTAAATCTGTGGTTTGGGGCTGTTCGCAGTTAGTAACTGCGAACAGATAAAAAAAAACACAATAGTAGTTCGCAGTTACTAACTGCGAACATCTTTGACTTTTTTTTGACCTGTTCGCAATTTGACCTATTCACGGTGGAAGCTGCTGTGCGTATTTATGGAGCTAGCTGTTCGTAGTTACTAACTGCGAATAGGTCAAAAAAAAGTCAAAGCTGTTCGCAGTTAGTAACTGCGAACAACTATTGTGTTTTTTTTGACCTATTCGTAGTTTCTAACTGCGATCAGCCCTAAACCATAGGTTTGGGAATTTCACGCTTACTTTTGGAAATAAGTTGAAACTTATCTTATTTGGTTCATTTTTGGAAATAAGTTGAAACTTATCTTATTTGGTTCATTTTGTTGATAATTTGTCTTAATCATTTCAAATTTTCAAATACGACTAGAAACAAAGAAATTGTGTTAAACTGTTCTTGAGTTTGCACGTCATGGGCTTTTTGGGCAATCATTTATGGCAAGATCCGGGTTTGGACTTGAATCATAGAGACATTATATATCTAGCAAGTTTTGTATGACGTCCTTTTACGAATTTTTGAAATTCTTGAGTGAAAAAAAAAAATTAATTAAATAAACGAACCTTTAAACTTTTTCCAAAAGTAAGCGTCCAAACCCCAAAGCTGTGCTTTGGAGCTGTTCGCAGTTACTAACTGCGAACAAAATATAAGACAAACTAGCTGTTCGCAGTTGGTAACTGCGAACAGCAAAAAGACAAAATAGCTGTTCGCAGAATAGCTGTTCGCAGTTAGTAACTGCGAACAGCTATCTGACCTTAAAAAAATAAAAATAATTTTTTTTTTTTTTTTTTTTTTGTTCGCAGTTAGTAACTGCGAACAGCTATTTTGTCTTTTTTGAACTGTTCGCAGTTATTAACTGCGAACAGTTAGTTTGTCTTTTTTGACCTGTTCGCAGTTACTAACTGCGAACAGCTCCAAAGCACACTTTGGGGTTTGGACGCTTACTTTTGGAAAAAGTTTAAAGGTTCGTTTATTTAATTATTTTTTTTTTTTTTCACTCAAGAATTTCAAAAATTCTCCTTTTACCATGTGACGGATCCCAATTTAAGCAGTTGAATGTAAGTGATGACTTAAGGTTATAAAAAAAATGATCACTTTAACATTATAATTAATCATTTTAAGATTGTAAGATATCATTTAAAGACTATAAGTGTACATTGGTCAATATGACACGATTGACACCGTCTCTATGCAATCCGTTTCTGTTATAGGTCCAGCCCAAGATGGTATAAGCCTTTGGTGCTGCTCTATTATGGCTGTGGGTCCAGCCCACAATGGTACATAATTGGTTAGTAGACTTTGGACAACCATATGAATATCAATATCATTTAAATATCACAAATTCCCCGGTGAGACGCTCTAACGGTGGAATCATCTCTATTAGGTTGTCCCAGTAACGTATACTTATAACTTTAGAGTGATAATGTGTAATCTTAAAGTGATCACTTATAATCTTAAAGTGATCAATTATAACCTTAAAGTGATCGTTTATACTTTTAATATCATTCAATTACAATTTTTAAATGTCTAATTATAATCTTAAAGTGATTTTGTTACAGTTCTAAAATAATAACTTGTTATAGTCTAAAGTAATCACCTATAAACTTGAAATGATTACTTATTATTTTTAAGTGATTAGAAATTGAATAATTGTATATGTTCGTCTTGTAGTGACACAGTCTCATAAAAAATTTACTATCTAAATATATGATAATTGAAATGTTGTTACTCATTTCTGCTTGGCACGAACAACCTTTTCCAATTTTAACAAAATATCTTCGTACTTTTTAATCTAATCCCAACTCCATTTTAAAATCATCAAAAAACAAAGTCTTAACATAGGCAAATTTATATGTTTAATATAAAGTCTTAGTATTTGGAGAATTTTAAGTTGGATAATGGGTTGAATTGATATTAGAGTTTAGTCAAATTGTCAAAAGTTTTGTGAAATATATTATTTTTTTTAGATCGAGTTGAATTATAATTATATTTAGACTGAATTATCATCTGTACAAAATTAATATTAAGCAGTTAATGTATAAATCGGTGGAAACACTTCAATCTACAATACACCTAAAAAACATGGAAAACTTGCCTTAGATTAGGTTAAACAACATTTATTCCTCCACAATAATCCAAATGTAGTTGAATATGGATTTTAGTGTGGTCAAAGACTAAAGAGGCTAAGGACTACAAAAGTACCAAATACGTACCAATAATGGAATACTTGTACATACCGTTGATGTTAAGTCAAATACAACTTTCTAAAAATTGGGGACTAACTCCATTCTCATTCGAACATTTGTGTTCTTTTTAGTAGATTGCTCGTCTTCTTTAGCCTTCTATCCATGCGCAATTAATGGGTTGATCAACTATATTTGTCTTTTAGTATGTCACTCTTAAATTAAACTTGTGTAATGAAACTTGTCTACTTTTGAAGAGATGTATAATGGTCCATGAATATTGATGTATATTTAATATGTTGATCACTTAATGTGTATAATTAACTCTTTTTAATGATGATTTAATAATAAATATTCATCTTATGTATAAGGATTATTAGTATCATAAACAAAGATCTAATCTATTGGATAACTATTTTAGAATGATAAAGAACATGTTTTGTTTGCCTAATCTGTTACCGATTATTTATTTTTTAATATCAATAATCAAATTCATAACAAGAAGAAACCTAACGCCTTTTATTTGTTATATCTCTCCACCACCAGCAATAAGAATTGATATTTCTTCATCTAATACTATCAAGGATAACTATTTTCATTAATCTGGATGATAGAATGGATGGGCATATGTGATTATATCCATATCTACGTAATATTGTCATTATCCATTACCTATTTACTACTAGTTTTCATATTGATCTCGCATGTCCATCACGATATGTCTTTAAACATATCCCCACTCGTTATGACCAATTAGGTATATTTATTTTTAATATAATTAAAAAATGTCAAACTATAAATATCTTTAAAATTAGTTTTTCTATTATTTATAAAAACTCCTTAATTTATTTCCATTAAACATGCATAGTGTTCTCAATTTTTTATAATTTTTATGAATTGAGATTATTCTATTATCATTCAATAAACAAAATTATTAATGTTTGTTGTATAAGTAATTACTTTTGACCTTTTGTTATAAAATTAGAATATAAAATATTTAATAGTTTTCAATTAATTGACTTACATTCGTAATTGTTCATTTCTCTACTATAAAAGATGGGTTGTAAAAAATGCATTAAGAGTTTTTGACATGAATTGAAATTTTCCAACATGTAACTCTATTATCAACCCGTTTTGTATGAGACCGTCTTACGGCGGATCCATATAAAAGATCCATTAGTAAAAGAATATAAAAAATAGAAATTGAATTCTAACTTATACATGAAGCGTTTTTTTAAATAGTTTGGGCTGACCCAATTAAAATCGTCTTACGATGAGACGACCTCAATAAAAAATTAGTGATCTATTGTACATTGAGTACACTGTCAAATAGATTAAAGAAAGACCAATTATAAGTATAGCGTAATAAATCTTTTGGAGAAAACAATGCTTGAGAAATATATTGATTTTAATTTTAATATCAATAATTGATTACTAAATATTAAATTACTTATATTAAATTATATTTTTTAAATACTTTCACATTACACAAATACTAATCTAGTATCCAATCATATTTAAAATATGTTAAACCATTAAATTTTCATTTTTCTAATAATGAACTAGAAATTAACATATGGAACCTTCTATACGTTTACTTTGGACTTAGTGTGCGAAAGTAAAGATTTCGGTGGTTATTAAAGTACAAATTTCATTTTTCCAGTTATTTAGATTTTTTTGAAAGTACAAAGTTTTTTCGGCGCATGCCTGATGATCACAAGGAACTTGCTTTGACGTAATTGCACTAAAACTACACGTCCACATGTCTACAACATTCTTGCAAATCACAAACATGTATTTGACTGTTATTTTAAATTTGCTTCTTGATAGATGACGTAAAAATTAAGAAATTAAGTTAGATGAATTTTTTTATGAGTTTATTTGGGAAATACAAAAGAAAAAATAAAAATAAGGATGTATTAAAGTGATGAGAATATATCATAAGTTATAATATACCAAATTAAAAAGGACGAATAAAAATAAAAAAGACAATTTCAAAGAAACAGAAAGAATATAAAGTATTTGATCATATATTGCTCTCAAAGTAAAGAACCTTATGTATAAGTTTACATATTAATTACATATTTTATAAGTCATAAATAGAAAAAATGTATTATGAGAGGGTTGGACGTGGTAGTTTCATTAGTATTTGTTAGGGATTTATTAAGGCTAGCACATTACCTTTAATAAATAACTTCTTCGATAAAGTAACAATTTCAGTCGCAAATGATTATTATTAGAACATTATATCTTCTAACATTCCGAAATCAAAATTAGTAGATTAAGATTATATATATAATTTTTTCAATAAATTATATTCAACACCTACTATAACGACTATTTTTACCAAATAATATTACGCAATAATTTAGCCAATTAAATATCCAACAATTACTACCGTAAAACTAAAACTCTCCACTTTTTCATGGACGGAGCAAAGATTCTAAAAGTCCTTTTTATTCATGCGATGTTTTTTAAAATGCTTCATTATATTATAAAATAAAATTTTTTCCACTTTAAGAAAAATAATTCAAGGAAAAACGTATTAAACATTATATTACTTCAAATATAAAAAAGATTTACAAACAACTCACTTAAAAAGTGTTTCTTGAAACCGAGCTTGAATCAAATATTTGAGACCCCTTATTTCGGGGGTCCTAGACGGTAGCTTATCCGGAATACCCGAAGAACCAACCATGCACTTTTCACAAAAACAAACTACTACTGTTTACAAATACAACTACTTACACCACCACTAACAACAATCGCTAACAACAACCCATACAACTACTTTTGCACTAAAGGGTTCCTATGATTAGCACTTTAGAAATTATGGCACATATTTCCTTTAACAGTTCAATTAATCACGATGCGTGTTGATGTTGATGCCATTATAGAATCATAAAAACCTTCTAGAGAATTGTAATAATTAAGTCTAAATTAGTGTATTCTTTCAGTCTCAACTCTCTCAACTTTATTTGCTCTTTTTCTCGTTATTGTAATAATTCAAGTATCGCTTGAATTTGTTTGCTTTCGTTTGACGGGAGTTGGGGATTAACTAGCCAATCCGGTTTGGCTCAATTAGAATAAATATCAACTTTTATAAGCAATGTTTTAGATTCGATTTTCACCTAATTTTTTTTTGTTTTTTCGGTCTATCTATAACAAAAAAGTTTGAGATGAATTTAATATGTAGTCTAAATTAGAGTTATTAATTGAGATTTTTTAAAGCGAGATAACCGAATATATTAGTGGTGTATTATAAGTGGAATTATCTCTTTTAGTTGAATAAGCATTCAAAAATTCAAATTAAAACCCGATTTTTAAAAAAATAATTCTAGCTTTCAGTTAAAGTTATTAAAAAGTTTATTAAGCGATAAGTTGAAAAATTTCTAGCTTTCAATTGCGCAAAAAGTGGTATTAGATTTTGTATATCCAAGTTTGAACAATGAGGAGTCGCATGATTGTTAATGTAACTTTAGAGAAGTTGGTTAGGTATGTTTATACTACCAATGATGACAAAACTATACATTTCGGATAATTAACCATAGATTAGTAAGTATTCATTCTTAAATTTTGTTTCAGTTGGAGCAAATATCAATTTTTCATATTGATTATTATATTCGATTTTCATATAAATCTCCTTTTTCTCGGCCCACTACGTAACAAAAAAAATTTCTTAAGATGTCATCTGTCTTGCAAATTGCAATGAGTTATATAGAAAATGTAATGCTAATCCAAGGCAATTTGGCCTTTTTAATTTGGCTCCCCAATATTTGACATGTTTAATTAAAATGATTTTATCTATACGGCTTTTGGAGGCTTTTTTATAGCGTAAGTTGGATACGCAACGGATTTAATGATTTATAGCCCTCGGTGGCCACAATATAAAAGCCCAATGCATAAGAAAAGTCAATAACCCCTACACACTTGAAAACCAACTAATTTTTGTTGATTATTTTTTGCAACTATTGTATGACACCTTCTCATTATTAGAAGAGTTCATATAATTAGTTTATTTTTCTAATTGATTACTTTAAAATTATAAGTGATTATTTTTAAATTTATGAGTGATTACTCTAAGACAAAAAATAATCACTTTAAAATTATAAATAATCATTTTAAGACAATAAATATACATTGGATCAACTTAATAGAAATTGAATACCTTCTCTTATAAGATTTTGTATTATTTTTATTACTCATCCTATAAGAAACTAGGAATTTAATATTTAAATCTCATTAGTATCAACATTTTTCCTAACCATATTGTTATGGTGTAGCTAATCAAAATGAGTTTGACTGTTGGACCGTTGGTTGTTGCTTGGTATATATCTTCTATGGAAATGAGTATTATAAAAGGTTGGACACAAACATGGCCTATAACTCCTAATATAGAATGAGCAAGTGAAGATGATTTACTTACTCACTCAAAAAGGATCATAAAATAGTAAATATTAATTGAAATATATAAACTTATTTCGGGATTTTATACCTGATAGATCTTTTATTTATACTCCTCTTATAAGGCCATTTATTTTACGTAAAAAAAAAATTAATAAATTGGTAAAATAATCTAGATAGAGACAGTGAGGAGGATAAACTAATTTTATTGACTTTTTGTCATTTTCTTTGGACTTTGACAGGTATTAACATATCACCGAGATTTTTTCGACTGTTTTGTCTATTTAAGTTGAGATGAAATAATTTTAATCAAAATCCAATAAATATTTCAATCTAAATTTATTACTACCTATTAATTAAATATTATTAACAAATGTAAATATAAGAGAGTCCGACATTTTATTATCATAAAATATTAAATTCACGTACAATTTATAAAAAAATACATAAACAATATAAAATATTATTTTACATATTTTACTTATTTAATATAAGAATATATTTGTTTAAAACAACACCCTTCCAATACACCCAAAAGAAAGATCTATGAGAAAACCTATTGGTCAAGTTGGTAGCTAGGAAAGAGCCATTCATTTTCCTACTTAAGGCCATGTTACCTAGTGGCTAATTGTGAAACAAATTCCAAGGACATTTTCACAATTTAAGTTCAAGTTAATTGTACCTAAAGTTAAAGTAGACAAATAAATTAGTACCTATTACCCAAAAATTATTGGTATCCATTTGTGTTGTAAAAAAAGGAATATTCTTTTTTATGAGTATATTTTTGCCCATGAATAAATATGTGGCTTTTCCTATAACCAAAGGTTTATACATAATTATCATTAGTGACCTACAAATTAGTGTTTGGCTTACAATTTAATAGCCATGCCCATATATAATATAGGTTCTCTAATCTTTATATTGTTCTTAAGTTCATGTACTCGTTGCTATTTCATTAGTTTGTCTCTCCTTTAGTTAGTATCATATGAAGAGATAGATCTCTATAAGCTCAAGAATCAAGGGTATGGTGCAAAAAAAATCGTGAGTTGCTTGATTTTTGTTGAAAAGTTTTACTCCTAGGGATGAAAATTTGTGTTATTTTTAAGTAATTCGTCCTCAATTATAATGGATTACTTTAAGTTTGTCTTTTTCTTGTCATATATATTAATTTGATATGATCGTTCTTTTGTTTTCTTTTAGCAGACAAAAATTAGTATGTATTATTATGCCTAAGTGTGTGTGTGAGTAAGGAGATTATGTCAGTCCTTTAAAGGGTATAATTTTTCTTAATTAGTGGTATGTTATAGTATATTGTCAAATGACTATTTTAACTGCATGTGCATCTTCTTTGACATTAATAAAATATATATCAGATCAGCTTATTAATGAGTATGATAATAATAATAGTTAGTTACCCACCTACCTTATTTCAAATGTTTCAATTTTTTTGGTTAGGTAAGTTGGAGGATAGTTTAATAAAAGTTAAACCCAGATTACATATGTGGAATATTATACTAGCGCACAACTGAGGCAAAGCCCAATTTTAATCAAAGGTACTAAGTAACATATAGATTTTTTATATGATTGTGCATCATAATTATCATCACTATGATTGTTAATCATGATTAAGATGATTTCTTTAGATATAATTAGATTTTAATTACATGTTCCTTAACGGTTTCACAAGGCCACATAATGCTTATTGTTGTACCTCCCTCTTGGCTGTAAGATACTCCCACTAGTTAATTAGTGAGTACTAAATAATGGCTAATTATAATCTTAATTAAGAGCAAGTGACCTTAGATTAACTTATGTTTTTATTATTTATTTATTATTCACATAATCTCCTAATACACTCAGCCTCTTTGCAGTTGAAGGGTCATGATAATCCTACTTAAAATCAGCCTCAATGTCTCCTGCAGAAGGTATCAACTGTTCTTCTTCTTCTTCTTATTATTATTATTATTATTTTGCAATTTGCATAGTTGTACTAATGATCTGATTAATATAATAAATTATTCCCTTAATTACCTTCGTATTTCGCCATCCAAAAATAAAGCTCATACACGACTCAAGCTCACATGCTACGCTTTACTACCATACACGAATTGTGCCATATGTCGTGTCACATGCCAATTTAATAATAAGGTTATAGCTAAAGAGTTTTTTGGCTACAAAATAAAATAAAAATACACGATAAAACATGTACTTAGTAGCAAGACAAGATAAGACAAAAATTAAGGCTAATAAAATAAACAGAAAAAATAAATAAAAATACACAGGCACAAACAATAAACATGAGAAAGATAACTACCTATGGTTTAGGATACGAGTTTGACGTCTTCAAATAGTTTTATCTCTATTTCTTCTATCCTATGCTCAATCTTCTTAACTGGCCAACACTCTCTCCATACGACAAATCTGATCTAACTACAACTCCATAAAATTTATATTTTAATCTCATCTAAAAAGCCTATATTAAAAATATGTTTCCAACTCTTCAAAAACATATCACATCACATGTATGATAAAAACTTCTAATAAAAATATAATTGACGGTACTAATTTATAAATTTTATTGTTACTACTTTTATGTTGATGAACATACTTAAAGTTACTAATTATCCTATGAATAACTAATGACTCATAGAGATATTAAGGGCTACATCAAGCCAGCCGACCTTTTCATAACTTAAATTATACTACGTACGAGCTAGTTAAGAGTCAAAATTTTGTCTACCCATTGACATTAAATATTAATTACTTATTTACATATACATTATTCTAATCGATTCTATACCAATTCAGCCGATTTTCTAATTATTACATCAAAATTTAGAAAATTATTCTGTCACACTCTTTTTTAATAGTGATTTAAGGAATCACAATATTTAAAAAAATTTAAAATCTGACTTTTGTATTCATGATCATTAAGCTAAGTTTTATTGGTTGACATATGAGGTGCTATTTCGATCATCGGATTAGTTTTGAATTAAGTGTTTTTGCCTGTGTCTAAACTGAATCTTGTCTCTACATTGAATTTAATGCTCATCATTGTAATTCAATTATAAATTTCATGATTATAGTTGGATTTTGGTTATAAAACTATGTCGGTAAATAGCATATCGGGATTGTTTTGAACATTTTTAATTCACATGACATAGGGAGTAATAATTAAGGTTAAATTAATTATTTAATTAAATGTCCATTGAAAGTACCTAATAAACGTACTTTGTTCTGCAAGAATGAAATGGGTCACTGCCCCTAATTCCTTAAATTTATAGAAAATATTGTAGAATTTTGGTATTTGGAGAGAACATAGAGCCGCATTCTCATGTATATTGTACCTATACATTTATAAATTAATTAAATACTCCATTTAACTCTTCATCCAACTATCCAAGTTAATTAGTTGTCTCTTTTTTTGTACATTAGTCTTCCTTCAATAATGTGAGCACATTGCTAACTAGATTTAAGAAATATACTCTAAAATACAAAGCTTCGTTTTATTTGGAGGATCGCTGAAATTGAAATATTAATTCATATAGTTAAAATTAAATTTTGTCACTACTATAAATTATCACTTGTGTCACAGTATCAGTCATGGCATAAATAAGAATTTCTCATGGCTATGATATCCAGCCACGGGAATTTAAGTTAGAGACTACCATGACACAAGTGATCGTGTCTAAATTGTTGCCACGAGAAAATTATGATTGCGGCATAAATTCTTTTTTTTGCCAAGGTAGATCCCGTGGCTAATCTTATTTTTCTATCACATACAATGACTCATTGCAAATTATATTCTTCTACCACATGCGCAACACGTGGCTACAAATCATTTATACAATTAGACTCGTAAACAGGAAAATTCAACTAGTAGTATGGACTTAATGTTAACAATCAGTAATATTCCTTCCACACAAATGCCTTGGGTAGGATTTGAACCAAAAAGCTCCAAGTTGGTACACCAACACTCAAACCACTAGGCCATTAAGTAATGTTAGCGATAATCTAAGTAATGTTAGCATACTTATAACATAACACTCCTACCACTTAATTATTATTATTATTATTATTATTATTATTATTATTATTATTATTATTATTATTAAATGTAGTACGTCGTAATTAGTCGTTTTAGTGTAGTATTAGTATGTTAGTAGTATTAGTGTATCATTAGTATAATATTAGTTGTATTAGTATATAATTAGTCGAATTAATGTAGAATTGCTATATTATTACAAGTATTATTGTATTATTAGTTAAGCATTAGTATATTATTACTCGTATTAGTGTATTATTAGCATATTATTAGTTGTATTATTTTAATATTAGTATGTAATTAGTTGTATAAGTGTAGTATTAGTCGTATTAGTGTATTGATAGTAGTATTAGTATATAGCTAGTCGTATTAGTATAGTAACACTTTTAGAAGATTAATTTATTATTAATATTATTATTATTATTATTATTATTATTATTATTATTATTATTAACTAGTTGAAAAAAATAATTAAAGGTAAGTTAAACAAAATTGTAATTAGTTGAACAAAATTAGTTGCAAAATTACTAAAAATAAATTGATCAACTAATGTTCCTAAATGCAACAAAATTAGTCGTATATTCAAATAATATTACTCGTATTAATATATATTACTTAGCTAATACTTATTAGTTATTAGTATATTACTATATTATAGTCGTATATTACTATATTATTAGTCGTATTAGCATATTATTAGTTGCATTTGTATATTATTACTCGTATTAGTGTATTATTAGTCGTATTAGTGTATCTTTAGTATAATATTAGTTGTATTAGTCCATTATTAGTCGGGTTAATGTATTATTAGTACATAAATTTCAAATTCAGATGTCATAATTTATAACACAATCCCGCAATAGCTATTTACCTGTGACCTATAACTCTTTATTTGCCACGATAAATATTTACCCGTGACATATATAATTAGTGGTATAAATTTTTTGTCACGATAAATATTTACCTGTGACATAATTTTTTGTACAAGTTTTTGTTTGCCACAAAAAATTTCCCGTGGCATGATTTGTGGCGCAAGTGCTTGTTTGCCACGGTATTTATTTACCCGTGGCACAAGGGTTTATTTTCCACAGTATATATTTACCCGTGGCATAATTTGTGGCACAAGTGCGTCTTTGCCACGATATATATTTACTCGTGGCAAAAGTTTCGGGTATGATTGTGATATTGTCTTGAAACCTATTTTTCCCGTGGCAAGATCAAAACTTGCTACATATTTTGAATTCTCGTGACATAATTAATGGTACAAGTGACGATTTGTAGTAGTGTGTGGGATTATTACTTTAAACATTATTCTGATACATTTTGTGTTATTTGGATTTATAGTTGATGCTAATTAGAATTGAGATATCGGTTCTTAAATGATATTTAGTTGAGTGTGTATATATATATATTTAGAAGACTACGGAGTATGCATGTGGAAAAAAACGAACGTGATAAAAAAAATGGTTATATTTTTCACCAAAATATTTACAACTTGTATCGCTAATTTATATGTGTAGTACTATAGTACAGTAATACAACATCGTCTCATTTTTATTTAGTTCTTCAATAAATCAATAAAACTTATTAATCTGATCATCAGTTCCTTCTTCTTATATGCAATTAATACAACTGTGAGTAAATGTACATTTACAATAAGTTTTACTAGTGGAGAAAAGCATGTTTATTACGGTTTTTAGATAAATATATACCGTAATTGTACTAGCAGCAAATGGTCTATTTATACTACTAGGGTTCAAAATTACAGCATAAAAGTTGATTGTATGATGCGATTCTCTCGGAACCGCAACATATAATTAACTTTTTTTTTTCTATTTTGTATTCATTTACCAATAAATTTGGAGTTTAAATAATAATTTTAGAGAGGGGAAAGGAAAGGAAGGTGAAAGTGGGAAAGGATAAGGAAGAGCATGCAATATAATGTTTTTATTCAATATAATATTTTTATTTGATTTTATACATAGTTTAACATATAAACTTTCACTGATTTTTACTTAATAATATCAACTTTTGATTAACCATAAATAAAATCAACTTAGGGGATGTGTGCCTAGAATAATACTCACTTTTGTTTATAATAAATTATTTGACTAAAAACAAAGGTGAATTAGTGGTTAAACAAAAATTAATATTATTCTAAAAAAATACAACTCTAAGTTAATATTATTTATAATTAATCAAACTATATGGGTGATTTGGGGTAGCTTTTTTTTGTATTGTAAGAGTCACAAGGACTAAAACAATAATAGACTAGATTTATTTCCAGGTAATTAATATGTACTTTACACCATATTACTAATTTTAATTTTTGTGTCTCGTTTTTATCGCAACTACACTTCTCTCTTAATATGAAAGTTGTTTTAGAGAAGTGTAACTGTTATAGAAAAAGAGAGGATGATGTATTGGTTAACATCCATCAACAACAACATACCAATATACCATCAACTGAGTCAACTCAATATTGAGTGGCTCTACACTGAAAACTAAAGTATTTTGATTTAAATTCACCCTCAATTACATACTACATATATGTATTGGTTTTTATATGGAAAATTATCAATGATATTCTTGAGTTTTGGCATTTTATTAATAGTATTTTTAAATTCTTTTAATTATTAATGGTATATCCTTGTTGAGCATTTTATAATTGTAACCTTTTAAAACTTTTTCAGTCCAAATTCGACCAAAAGCGTTAATTTTTTTTTCTTTTTTTTTATTTTTCAAATCAAAACATAGAAGAAAGTTAATGGTTTTGAACGATTTTGGACGGAAAAAATTAAAAAGGGTTATGATTGTAAAACGCTTAATAATACGAGGGTACCATTGATAATAAAAAAAACTTAGAGGTACCGTTAATAAAGTGCCAAAACACAGGGGTACCATTGATAATTTCCATAAATATATTTTGACAAATTCTCTATTTAAACTGTCTCAACGGGAAGCGGCTCAATATGGGCTGACTTAATTTTTGTTTTCTTAGAAATTAATGAAAAGAATCAGTTTTTATTTACTTTTCTGCTTTGTAAGTTAACTCCATTAATTTTACTTTAAATATAAATAATTTGGGCTGTTTGTATAGGCCTGCCTTATGGAGTGATAGTCTCATACAAGACTTACTGATAATATATTTATATTAACATCAAATAGCCACTAAATGTATCCTAGGAGTACAAAGCCACTAAATGACTAAATCTAGGAATCTTTGTTAACATAAACTTAAACAAGAAGGTGTTATCTTTAGAGTGACTCCATTTTACACTTCATTAATCAATTCTCCTTGACTTAGTGGTTTTGAATAAGTTTACTTAAATTCAGGTTTAAGGGTTCAAGAGTTGCTACTTACGAAAAGAAGTACACTTAATTAATTAAAGTATATTATTTCAAGAATCTTTAAAATCAATGCTTAAGATTTGATAAAATAAGAATTAACAAGCACTTTATTATTATTATTAATTAAATCTTAATTACTTACCTCCAATAGTAACAATTTCAAACCCATCTTCACTTAAACGTGCCAAAATAATTCTATTTCTAGATTTATGATTGGTGTTAAAATGGTCAATTACGATCCGCAACATTCATATTCTTTTGGTTACTCAAGTTTCCAAGGAGACATTGGAAGAACATCTTTTAAGTTCATCATAGGGTTGAGTTAATAATATATGTGCATGTCACCTTATATATACTTTATTGATTTGAAAAGATTTCCAAGATTTGAATTGTTTAGTTAATGAAAAAAGAAAACTAATGCATGTGAGGTTTTATTGTAATTTTGTACGAATTTTTAACTTTTACGATCATCATCATATGATTTATAGACTTTATGTATAAAAATTATTTTTTGTACAAAGATAATATAATTTATGTATATCATCGTATATCGAACTTAAATTTAGATAATGACTAACATATATGTTTGTGATATATACTAAATATGTATTTTTTTTTTATACAATTGATAGAATTAAGCATGATAAGCATACAAGACAATACCCATACATAATGCCACATTGAATTTTAGAGAGAAATACTTAAAAAAAATGTGCCCTTTAATTTGTAGGAAGTTTCATCTTCATTGAAAAAACTTCTCATTTAATCTTTTTAATACATTTATATCATCCATTTAACTTTTTATCTACCTCAAAAAATACATGTTTAATAAAAGATCCATTTTATATTTACCTAATTAATCTAACAATTTTTTATTTTTAAATACAGGGTAGGCTGAGAAAATGAAATGGCTAGGCGAGAATCAAATGCAAAACCTTAATTAAAAAAGTGATACTTCTGTGACAATCTGGTTCTCCTAATCCAACAACTTGTTCTTAAGAACAATGTAAACAACCATTTCATACGTATGTGCAACGCAAAATTTGTAATTTATCTTTATTGAAAGAAAAAGTAGCATAATTAGTTTATTACAAATTTGTTTTAGAGACCGTGGATAAAATTACTTCAAATTGCATCTTATTTTCGCTCAACACAAAAATAAGGAGTTCTTTAATATTTTCATTTAGAAATAAATTATTCCGTTTAGAAAGTTTTGTAGTGTATCCTATTTTGTATTTTACTATGTTATGTTTATTTAAATGATCCTACAGCTTTCTTTTAATTAATTTTCATCAACAAATTTTTTAATCTAAATATTATCTCTCAATTTTTTTTTTGTTTTTTTTTTCTGCTAACAACCAAAAACTACTTAATTATAGTGCCCATCTCATAAGTGGCAAACTTAAGGAAACAAAGAAGTATATTGCTAACTAAATAACGAATACTCTCAATTTTATTTGACCTTTTAAACTTAGAAGCATAACTTTTAAAAAAATCACTAAATAAAAATCAATAGCTTAAGAGTTTATTTTTTGTGAATAAACATTTGCAATTTGGGATTTTGGTGCAGGTAAGCTAAGAGGAGGGAGATTTATGTTAGAATCAAACTCAGGGTATTAACTGAAAAGAACAGTACTTACATGAGACAAAACCCGATTTGCATTTGCCCCCAAATTAATTAAGTAATTAAATCATAATGTATTATTATTGAGGATGACTTGGTGGAGTACTTGCAAGATTAAGGGGATCTTTTTCGTGAATCTTGATCATAATCACACCAACTAATGCTTATAATGTTTAATGATGTATATCACATTGCATGTACGTATTTGTATTTTGTTATGAACACTAGTACCTTCTAATTTTATGAGGTAGTATACTTCATATATAAATACAAATTATTATATGAGGCGGTCTTATCGTGAAAATATTTTATTAATGGATTAAATAGCCTAATAATATAAATTTTTAACATAATATGAACTTATTTTAAAGTTTTCTCAATAAGAGATAGTGTCTTACAATAATTACTCGTATATAAATGTTTTTTTAATTATTACTCCTTCCATTGCTTGAAGTTGTTTTGATTTTCCATTTGATGAATTGTTCCATTTGCTGTTTTCATAAATAATTTTTCTATTCATATCATAAATTTTGGACAACATTAATCTTCTTCATTTTCATTTTAATATTTTAAAAATATTTATGACTCTTGCATATTTTCCATTAAGTTCACTTTAACATTTTTATATTGTATATGGGCCCTACATAATTCTCACTAACTTTATAAAAATGTTTTTTTTAATTGTTTTGATCCCCATATTTATTCCACTAACTTTTTTTAATATGTTTCTAATATTTGTGATCTCTACTTTTTTTTCTCCATCAAATTTTTTATTCAATAAAATACTATATTTATCATCTAAAAAATTTTATTTTTTTTAATTCTTGCTTGTGAAAACTTTTATAAGGAATCAGAGAGAATAATATTAATGTGGGTGAGATTGTGTCATACCAAACATGAAAGATCTCACTATTGTAGAATGTCAACTAACATCAAAAACTGGACATATGAACTACCTTAAATCCAATTTGTTAATGAACTACTTAATTTTAATTCAATTAAAGATCGGTTGAAGTGATTTTTTAGTGCAATTTTACTTATCAATTTTACACTTAAAATTTACACTTCTCATTTCTTTACCTAGTATAGCTCATTTTAATTTAGTTCATCAATTTAATACCTTTATTATAAGAGTTTTAAGAACTTAAACTATTTGATTATCTAAATCTAGTCGCATAATCTGATTTAAAAATTTTAATAACATATTTATATTTAAATTCACAAATATATAAATTTGAATCTGAATCTAACTGAACCGACTTAAGTAATTATTATTTAAGATTATAAGAGAAATCACAAAAGTAAGTCTATGAAATATTCGTGTAGATAAGATATAAAAAATGAGATAAATATAAGGGGAGAAGATAAAAAGTGGTGCGCCCAAAAATGTTGGTCCATGGTTTGCATTCGTGCGGTAGACTACGGGTCTAAGAGTGTAAACTCTATGGTTAAGTAAAAGCATTCATCATTCAACAATTTGGACTGCAAATGTCAAATCTAATGTAGTAGAACGCGTCCCTCTCTATTAGGATTACTATTCAAATTTTACTTAGTCTGTTCCAATGACTTTACTCTGTTTTTCTATTCTCATTGACACTTAATTTTTCTCCATATGAATTACTTACTCATTCAGTCTCTAAGAAATTACACCAGTTGTCTATTACATAAAAATTAAAATATGGTGTGACTATTTGAATTATGTACTTTCTCTATTCTCTAATATTCTATTCATTTGGAATATTTTACCTTAAGAAGAGAGATATTTGATTAATGTTTTTGAGACATATTAGAAGATAAAATATATCCATGTAAGATTTCGTTAAATTCGTCTTAATATATTTACTTTTTCATTATGTATTTTTTTAAAATTTTTTATTATGCGTATTTAGAGATATTAAGATTAAAATTTGCTTTGAAAATTATGTTAAAAGTAAACGAAAAGAAAAAAACGGATGGAGTATATAATATGAAAAAATTATGTTAAAATTTGTGATTAAGAGAAAACGGTGGTAGGAACATTTCTATAAAAGAAAAACAATTTTTTAAGAACAGAGAGAATATTTCTGTTAATTACTTATTTTTTTATTTTATATACTAAATTCTTACAAAGTAAAAATAATAAATTAAAAAGGTAATACTTATTGAGAGCTACAAGACGGTAGTTCTATATGGAGTATTTGCCATTTAAAGAAAGTTACTACCACCAACAAAACATGACAAAAATTCCACATTGAGGCGTACCTTTATTTTTCTCGACTCGGTCAAAAAACTCACCATTTACACACTTATTGGGCGGCTGCCTTTCCACCATCGATTCTTTAATGGACAATAGTAGGTTCACGCATGTCTCTTGTAGCATAAAGTTTTCAAATACAAACCAATCTTATTTATTTAAATACTTTTACAAATGTAAATAAACATTCATGTCTTATAATATATTGACTTTCATTTTTTTAGTAAAATTTCAAGTTTTATAAATGCATGAAAGAATATAACAAATCAGCTTTATTTATACTAGTTTTTGAAATAAGTTGTAGCGCGTAAATTACTCTTTTAAATGACGAACTTAACCACAAAACTACATCTAAATAAAAATTTTCAGATGTTAATAAATCAACACAATCAATAATTTAAACTGATCATAATTAAATTAAAGTCTAAGACCTATTAATTACTTTATTTATTAATTTTTTATTTGTTCTGATAAGTTTATGAGTATGTAGCTTTGGAGTACTTTTAAGTAATGTTATTTTGGACTTGGACAATAGTGCTTCTAATACTTAATAAAAATATTTTTGCTCAGAAAAATAAAATAACTAAGTATGGAGCATTATTTGAAATATACTCTCTTCGTCTTATAAGTCATATTAACTCCGATCTTTTTTATTCTTTTCATTTGAAATATGGGAAGAACCAAGAAGAGTACTAATGAAGGATAATATTTTATTAAAATCATTATTAAATGAAATAAATAATGACAATGTAGCTCGAAATCATAAAAAGAAGTAAAATGTTTACTAAAAACAGAGAAAAGAGTTATAATGGAATAAATATCATTAATGTGAAAGAATCAAGTAATTTTTTAAGTTAAAAATGTAAAAAATATGAAGGCCTTTTAGTAAAATAATATGTTAGACAAGTGAGATTATTTTTGTTCATAAAGTTGTTTTAAAATAGGAAAATTCATCATGAGAAGAATGACTTTGTGAAATTTCCTTTTGAAAAAATCGAAAAGAACAAATAGAAATAAACGGTAAAAAAAAATACATGAAATATGTCGATAAAAAATAACCAAAAACGCAAGCTATAGGCAAAAACATAAATATAGCAAATTCTCTAGAATGGTTCAAAATGACTTGAAGTCAATTTTGTTTCATTGTTATCAACGGTAATCAACCCCCAATATAGAAAGTTCTTTACAAGAAAAAGCAAAATGTATGATTCAAATAGAAATTCTTATTGCTAACAACATAATTTGACTTTCTTCCTACATCTAATAAGCGTTTAGAAAACTAATTTAATTTTTTTTACGTATTCTCTTCAACTAGAAAATACTTGTCAAATAAAAATTATATATATATATATATATATATATATATATATATATATATATATATATATATATATATATATATATATATATATATATATATATATATATATATATATATTAGTTACTTATACGTATAAATAATACTTGTATAATTTTAATTAAACTGTTATATGCATAGAATTGTACATATATATAATACTAAAGTCACTTTAAATGACAATTACATCCTTATAAAAAATCCCCTTAATTCAATAATATCAATCATAGTCAACATTAAAGTTTGGCAAACAATCAACTAATTATATATTAATGACCCCAAAAAAAAACCAAATATTACAATCAAAATAAATTGACTATACTTGTATAATTTAAAGTAAATGGTTAAATGAGAAAGCGTAGAAAAATGTTTTTTCCATCAAAATTGTCTTAATTAATATTCACATTCCAAATAATCCCCATTGTTTTCTGATTTAGACTCTTAAGAATAGAATTATTTTATCCAATGGAGTAGTGAAACATACACCTAAAATTGAATTGGAAACATCTCATCACATCGACTTGTTTTGTAATGGGCTAATGGCATGTTTGTTTTTTGGTTTGTTAAAAAGTCAAAAATTATATTTGTAAATTTTTAGAAAAAATTGATTTTTAAGCTAAAATTATTAAGATAATTTCTTTGGCTTTTTTATTGTTGCTTTTTGGATTTTAGTTCGATTTTATTTCTACTATTAAATAGTCAATAATTAACGCATAATTTTATTTAACATCCTTTTAAATAACCGACTTATTAATTTAACACTAAAACGAGCAAAAAAATTAATACTTTCAATTAATCCAACAACTCAATTTAAAAATCTAACAAAAGAGTATCTAGTGGGAAGTTGCATAACATTTACTATTCAATATGTGAGTTGTGATGTTGAAACCCACGAGCACAACTCACAACTACGACCCACAACCACATGCCTCACCTAAACTCTTCTTTTACATAATCATCACATATAATTAAATTAAATTATAATTTACATTAGATTTTCAAAGTACTTAACTTAATACTTCTATTTATACTTGAACCTACTAATTTGATAGTAGATCTGGCGAAATAGTAGCACATATTGATTTTAAATCGGTTAAGTTTGACCAACACGTCATATAACGATTTTATTAGAAATAGAAAATTTACATATCTTTTATAATATAGAAACCCTAATATGGTTTCTCTATAAGTATGAGTGTTATGAACTAATAATCTCCGAAGGGGAGAAATTATTCCATCATTTAACAAATTTATCATTATTATTTGATTTTTAATGTTATAAAATAGCTAAAAGCATTATTTTTTTTTACTTATTACAACTAAATTAGTTTTTATTTTATTTTATTGGACTAGAAAGACTTTTTCAAATTATATAGTGAAACATTAACCAAAAAGATTATAGATTATGACTTATAACTCAAAAATATTTATATAGTACTAAAACATTTATATCACTTTTAAAATTTTTTGTATCTACATATCTTCTCTTATATTCTCACTTTTAATCCTATTCATACAATCATCCCTTCTATTTTCTTAATTAAAGCTTACAATTATACGTTGTTCTAAATTATTGGAAACATAGAGAGTATTTTTAAACTTTATCTGTTATCATATACTATGAACTCTACCACTTATTGACGAGTTGAGAGACTTTTTGTCCGCCTTCTTTTTTATAGATATAATTTATCGTATTGCATCTTTATTCATATCCTGAACATAATTTATATGAACATGATGCTTAGTAAGATGATGACGATTTGAGATTTACAACTCACAATATAAATCGATAATTGATAAATTACGTGTAAATTTTTAGATTTTTATTATTATACTGCCAATTGCCCATAAACACACCATTGAGGTTATATTTGATCTCCATACGGCACAAAATCTTGCCGAATTTACGCACATGAATTGTTAATATCAAAGTTGCTTCATAGCTATCTTTACCGTGTTTTAGAAGTGTTTGACACTTATTACTATTTTTAATTCAATTGATTTGCGGCTGAGATACCAGTTTTACTATAAACAGTAAGATACTGTTCGACTTATGTGCATGATTTTATCATAACTTTACAGCGTTATAATCACGAGATTGATAGAAGAATTCAAAATAAATTCTACTTAATACTTATTTATTAATATTAATTAGAATTTAAAAATAAATTTATAATAATGTAAAAATCACATTCTGATTCCATCTGGAATATATAAACAGGGCCCTATTAAGATACTTCACGAGTTAGTAATATTTATCAATTCTCGGTTTATTAGATTGGATCATTTTGCATATGGCTAGACTTGATGTAAAACTTCATTTATATTTATCCTTAGTTGCAAAATTTCAGGCTTACATCAAGCTATTTAGGCTTGTAGATCTAATAAATATGCAAATAAACTAAATAAATAATATTATCATTAGTTAACTTTTACACCTATTATGATTTGTATTTATGATGGCATCTTACTAAAAGCATATGATGTTGATTTATTAAACAAAAACATACATATTACTCAATTTTTTTTTTTTGAAATTGTACTATATAATTTAAAAAGCTATCAGATATTTAAATTATATAGTGTAAATTTAAATTGACTGATGAAATATAGTAGAATATATCTGATCTTCTATATAGTCTTTCTTGAAATGATTTAACTAAATGACAATTTTAATAGAAAATCAACTGTAAGTTTTATTCTTTAAGTATTCTATTTTAACTGTCTAGAAAGAATTTAATTCTTGAATGGAACTAGCTAGAAAATAATAATTGGATAAAAAATATTTCAAATTCTTATATAAAAGTTAGTATTTCCTTTTTTCAAAGAATATATACGTCCAAGTTTCAAATTTACATTCCCTCCAAAACCCATCAAATTAAAAAAAATAAAAAATACTATCCTTTTGCCTTTTTCCCATCCATCTTTTCAAACACATGAAAAAATAGAATCTATTTTACCCTATTCCACACACAAAATTTCACCCTCTAAATTAGAAAAAATATCCCCACCATCCCTCTAATTTGCTACACATTTCAAAATTCTCCTATGTTTTTCGCATTTTTCATAAACTTCATATTGAAGTTTTTGGTAGAAAACTTAATGAGATAGATAAGTATTAATGAATCAAACAAGTAAAGTTTGATCATTATTATTTTGAATTTTGTATTTTTCTCCTTGAATTAAAATAGGAGATGAAGAATGATCGGTAAAATCTTTTGCTCTTTGTGCTTCAAATTCCCAATTTGTTCTACTCAATACCATCATCATAGTCACCACACACGACCCTTGGGCCGCCAACAGCCCGATCCAAAGCCCTTGAAAATCATACCCGGCAAAAAACCCGAGCCAAACCGCCACCGGCATACCCACCAAATAAAAACACCCCAAATTAATATTAGCCCCCACTTTCGGCCGAGCGGTCCCGCGCAACACCCCGCAACCCGTCGTTTGCGGGCAATTGCCCAACTCGCACAACCCAATTATGGGCAAAACCAATGAAGTCAACTTAATAATATCCACATCTTTAGTAAACATCCCTGCCCATCTATCCCTCACCAAAAAGGTAAACAAAAGGGCCGAAAACCCAAACACAAAACTAAACACCAAACCCGAAATCGCAGCCCGTTTAGCCCGACCGGGCTGGCCCGCCCCGAGCTCATTTCCAACCCGAGTAGAAACACTTACACTCAATGAAGAAGGAAAAATATAAATCAATGAAGTAGTTTGAATCAAAATCCCCATAGATGCTACCGTTGCTTTTGGATTTACCAATAACCCACAAAAAAGGATCATAATTTCATACCACCACCATTCCAAACACACGGAAATACAACTAGGAATTGCTAAATGTAGCAATCTCCCATACCCATTTAAACATTCCTTACTTAAAGAACACCAACTTTTCTTACAAGATTCAGAGAAAATCATATATATTATAAGAAAAATTATCATATTAAAATTTGTTAATACTCCGGCTAAAGCGACGCCATTAATGCCGAGCTTAAGCTTAATTACAAAAACCCAATTGAGAGGATAATGTAAAACACTAGCTAAAGCTGCGGTTAATGTAAGAGGCAGAGTAATTGATTGTGATCTTAGATAGATTCTTAATGGTTGAAGAATTGATTGTGCTAGAAGATCAGGTAGACTATATAGTAAGTAAGCTTGAGCTTGGATTGCAATGGCTTGATCTTGATGACATAAAAGAAGGATTTTTTCCATATTTAGCCATAAAAATGAAATGGGTATTGAAGTTATGAGTAAAATGAGGATTGTTCTTTGAAGGGTTAAGCCTAAAATGGAATATTTTTTAGCACCAAATGCTTGACCACATATGGGCTCCATGCCCATGGCTAGCCCGGATAAAATCGAGTAGCCAGTGATGTTAGCAAAGCCAATCGCTAACGACCCACCTGCTAAAGCCAGTTCGCTTAGACGACCGAGAAATAGCATTGAGATCATGGAACGTGAGTATAATAATAGACCGGTTAAAATCATGGGTATGGCAATGTTAAATATTAATTTTGCTTCTTTTAATGTGGATTTAAGAGGCGGTGGATGGTTTTGGTCATGTGGGGATTTTGTGTTAGGGATAAATAGTGTTGTATCCTCATAATGTTGATTTAAATGGGATATTCTTGGTGTTGGAGATTTGGGTATCAATGGGACATGCAAATTGGATAATTGGTCATTTTTATTGGTTATATTTATTTGGTAATTTGTTTCTTGGTTTGAATTGCATTTGCTAGAGGTAAACCCATCATCTATGCCTTCTTGCTTGCACATTATTGGGCACACCAATAAATTTTTTAGAGTGAGAAAATTTAGAGAGAGAAAGTTGAGAGAGAAAAAGGATGAAGGGAAATTGGTGTTTGGAGTTAGGGGGGAAAGAGTGTCACGGGGTCTTATATATAACGGGGGGTGTTGAATATTGTTGTTTACTTTTGAATTTCTTTTTTGTGTGGAATAATTCGTATCTACTTAGGAGTATTTAATATTATAGAAAGTTTTCAAACGCTTTATGCCGCGTTATTGATATTGTTATAATGTTGTTACAATAAATACAGGCGTTATTGATATTGTTATAATGAATATAGGCGTTATTAATATTATTATTACGGATATTGAAAAAAATATATATTATTAGATTAGATGTCAATGGTGTTGATTTTACTGCGATGAACACTAGCTGGTTTGGTAAGCATATAATTAAATGAAACACGATTTTGTTCGAGTTTGCGTTTTTAAAATTACTGTAATTATAGACTTTAAATATAGATTGACCAAATGATTAAGGACTTTTCTTTTTGTTCTCACAAAAATAATTAATTTTTCATTTCTTCTCGCGTTTAAAGAATTTTTCGACCTTATCCATAATTTTACATTGAATTGAATTAAGATTCTTATTATATTGAATATATTTATCACTTTCACAACACTAGATTTAGATTTAAATGGGCGGTGCCATTCTGAAATCAATAAATATTATTTATTATTATCATTGTTATTTTATTTGTATATTTTTCATTTAAAACAAAAAGTGACTAAAACCTAAAAAAGGGAAATATTTTAATTTAGAAGATTGGGCCCCATGTAAGTAGATAATGTCAAATACTCTGTTTGGAGGCCCGTTTCAATTTACAGGAATAAGTTAAAGCTATAATTAACCATTATCTCTAAATATATCTGTCAATGAGCTATTATATCTAATAATAGCAAGTCATTGTATTTCTTTTTCCCAACTTGGGCGTCTTGTGAACTGTTAATACGTAATAATATGTCTCCCGTGAAGGTTAAGGTAGAAAGTTATGGTTGCATTAGCTTTAAATTAGGCCAACATTGACCAAATTGTATAGCGGTGAATCTTGAATAAATTTTATTAAACTTCTATTTTAATATAAAAATTATCATAAAAATGATTTTAAAAAAAGGCAAAAAGATATATCAATATTATTAATTTTTCTCTTAGGAGAGTCGGACTACTAATATGATATTACAAGAAATAAAAGAAATGAAACTTATTAGAATTCTATGACAATATTTTATTTATATTTAGGAACAATTTTTGGATCCCTATTGTTCATTGATGTTTTTTCACAGCATTTTTTGCATGTACATTACTATTTATGTTTATTTTTGAGAGATGAGTATAAGGCCCATGAAAAAAAGCTTCCAAAATATATGAAAATAAACATATTATTGGTAATAAAAATAATTTTTTGTGAATTATTCAAGAATGACTAACTTAGTATATATTCTTACCATATACATGAAATAATATGCATGCACTATTTTCAACTTGCATGTAAAAATTATATCTTTATTAGATTATTAAAAAAAAAAGTCGACTTAATGAATTTAAATCAGTTAATTTCACTTAATCGATTTGAACATGACTAGCGATCATGAGTTCAAATGACACCCATAAACCACTAGCGAGGCTTACCAAAGGAAAGATGACATTTGTGATAAGTATGACTATGTCTACTTTAAACGAACAAAGACGCAAAATTGACGAAAGAATCTTCTAATGGATGGGCTAAAGTGATACTTCTAGTAGATAGCAGCCTTTGGGTCTTGTTCAACTTCATGTGATTTCCTACTAGACATAATTAACCTGTGATTTGCTTAATTCATTATTAACACATTCGTATAATTATTTATTTCTCAAACTTCTTGTTGATTATAAGGTAGGTCGGCTAAAAAAAAAAAATCGAATTCAAGATCATCTTATCTGTTTTACTTTAATTGAGACAAAATCTATATTTCTTGTATTTATATCTTTTGAAAATTTTAACCTGTCGAGAGAATAAGAAATTAACAAGTTAATTAATAGTAATCTTATAAATTATTTCTAATCTAGTAAATAAATCCGAGTCATATAAAATTAGTTAAAGATTTTATTTTGGATTAAAAGATTAGTTATTATTCATTTCAAAAAAAAAGATTAGTTATTATTCATTTCAAAAAAAAAAATTAGTTATTATAGAAAAGTTCAAGAAAATATTCCAATAATGCAGATGTAACAAATATGATGTGGGTCCAAACATGAAATACCCTTTTTAAATATATTTTGGTGCTTTTTCTATTATATTAATTAATAGATTTAAATTGATTTAATGAATTCCTGAAAATCACGCCTATTAATATAGTAGAAAATTACTTCCATATGAATATAAATTTAATCATCTTTTTTATGCAAAGATTTTTTTACTTTGAGATATTTTGATAAGTAAATTTTAATATACAAATATGTAGATGCCTCAATAATGTAAGTTAAGAATTCGTTATATATGATTTAAATTTTAAAAATTATATCACAGAATAGATATAAATTAAGCAAAATTTACATTCGAGTCAATAAATTCAATTAGTTTAGGATACTTTAGCTCAAAAAAGTTCATTTTTTGGCGATCAATTTTTAAAATTTTATATTTTATTTATCCTATAATATAATAACTCGACTGTTATATCATCTATCTTTTATTATACAACTTCAATATTATTGTTTTTTTAAAAAACTAAAGATGAAACTACTTTTTCCTCATTTATTTGTCTATTTCCTTTTATATACTCTATCAAAATCATGAATATAAATCAGCGTGATGAAGCTTGACACACTTTCATTGCCTCATTTGAGGGGCCATCCATATAATTCAATAATCCTTAAGGATGCATTTTGTTAGCATAAACTAAGGGTATAATGAGTTGAGTACAACTTAAGTAATTAAAAAGGTATTGTTTAGAGGAACAGAAAGATTGAGTTCAAGAAAAGAAAAGTCTTTAAAAAGTGAAGGTTGGAATTGTTCTCAATTAGTCAACTTTTACACTATAAAAAGAAGGTCCTACAAATGTGTGTTTGAGTGTAGGAGAGCCAAGTGGATAGTCCCCATCACCCCATGTGCTTATAGTTGCCCTATATTTTTAATAGACCTTAGTTCTCCTATCAAATAGACATTCTACCCCTTCAAATTGGTCACAAACCCCACTTATAAGTACTAATTCAATAATATCAACTATGTTACATGTTCTAATTCTAATGCTATAATTATAATCTTATATTTTTTGTTGAGTGGTTGTTATATATCACATTAGAAGCTAACATAAGTAATAACTAGGAGTTTAAAACTTATTTATATATCATCATATATGAAAAAAATATATAAAGAATCTACATATTTAGCCTAAATTAAAAGATTCTTGTGTGATCGGTGCATAATAGAGTTTATGGATAATATACGAAAAAACTATAAAAATTTAAACTTTGGTTGAATTGGTTTTTTTATAAGAATTAAATATACTATATTCTAGTATTATATTAATGGTTTTAAGTTTGAATCTGTTAGAGCATATTCATACTTCTAATTCAAAAAACTCTTATATAGAGGGGCGTGTTAGAATATATAACATATTTAGAAGCCTCAATTATCAGCTTGAGTTTTTAGTTGAATTGGTTTCCTTGACAGAATTTGTAACAGACCTAGTTGTGAAATAGTGATATAATAACTATTTTCATATCAAAATATAGTCATAAACCTCAATTAAGTAGTACTTTAGTAGTTAAGATCATCAATTTTCTTCTATATAAATGATCTCATGTGTTCAAGCCTTCTTGTTTACTCTTGTATGAGATTGTCTTACTATGAGACGAATCCATATAATTAGTTCAATTTAAATATTGATCACATTAAAATTATAAGTAATTATTTTAAGACAGTAAATATACATTATACCGGTCCAATAAAAATAGTGTTACTGTACAACCGTTTTATTTAAGATTTTTATATTCATTAAATGGTAGAATCTTTCCAAGTTTAAATTATTTTACTTTATAGAAGAAGGAATTTAAAGCCATAAAAAAATATTTGGTCACAAAGACTCAAACGTGTAGATTATTTCACTTGAAATAAAGTGATAGTAATATTAAAAAAATTAATTATTTATATGACACATTTCTATTTGGTTTCATAAGGCTATTTATTGACTCCTAGTTTGGAGTTTCTCTAATTCTTGGTACTTTCTACGTCGGTATGTAGCAGTCGACATAGGAAAATTTCATATCATAAGAAATAAGAAAAACATAATTTTTGTGGTAGGTATTGAACTTTTTGCTCATGTTCAGAGTACCATATTTTGTGAAAAATGAAATCTCTAGTACTTTACTCATAAATTAGTTTTCCTCCAAATACAATTCTTGTCCTAATAGAATAAAAAAATTATGAATTACAGTTTTAAAGTTTAGGATTTTTGTAAATTACAGCCTAAATAATTAAATAATTATTTTTTACAAATTAAAACCATTAAAATATCGAAGTTTACAATATTTATGCCAAATAACAGAATATTGGCCACTTAACCTAAAATTCTGACCACAAATATGGTGGGAATTATGTGATGTGGCCTGAATGTTGTAGATCTACTTTGGTGGTTGTAATTCGCAAACAAATAAACATTTACGTTTTAATTCGTGAAAAGAAGTCTTGAACTTTAATATTATAATTCGCAAGTTATTCTAAAAAATAGTAAAAATTTAAAATATCAGAAATTAGAAAAAATATATGTATGAGATAAAAAAATAATAACATACATAGATAAAGATGAAAGAAAAAATTCATCATAACAAAAAATAAAAATAGAGCAAAATTATGAGACTAATAATAAAGACAATAGTGCAAATCCCGTGGATCAGATCAGGGGGTTATAAGTGTTTGAAGAAAATTTTAAGTGTGAAAAAAGTAGTTAATTGAATTGAATTTGTCCTACACTTGGATAATTAATATATATTTTGCATAAACTTTTTCTTAATAAAATAGACTTTTTAATTGATTTTCACATTCTTAATGCTGGTTTTTTTCCTTCTACTTTTATCTTTCAAACTTTTTTGTTCTGCTAATATAGTCTAGTTGACTATTGAAAAGGATTGTGTTCACATTTAGATGCACAAGCACTAAAATGATGTTAACTAATAACAATGTTATAATCTTAATCTCAAATAATTGAGATCGGCTGTATGATATATCGGTTGTATGATATATCGGTATTATCAACGGTTTGTATAAATAAGTATTTTCCTCTATTTATACCGATCTTTTACCTATAATATTTCACTTTTTTTTTCTTTTACTAATTATTGCTAGGTTATGATTTTAATTTTTCAATATTGAAGTAAGGATTATTTTTCTATAGGTATTGAGAATTTAATTCTTATTATAATAAGGGTGGAAGGTTGATCTTAAAACACTAAGTCAATCCATGATTCTCAATTCTGCTAATTTATACTAAAATGAATTCACTATAACCGAATCAATTTTTTAAAACTGAAATTAGCTTAATGAAATAAACTTTATTTAACTGGACTTAACTTAATATTTTCAATTATTTATGTTTTTCAATTATTTATCGGCTTAAGCTAAAATAATTAAATAAAATCACACATTAATTCAAATTATATATAAGTTTAAATTTATTTTGAAAAATTTTGCATTACTCTCCGTCTCACATATTCTCACCTCAAAAAATTTTGTCCAATTCTAATATTTCCTCCTATTCATTTTAAGTGTCTTATTTATTTTTGAGACATTATTTATCTATCACTTTTAAATTGTATTTTATTATTAATTTATAAGTTTAAATATAGTCATATGAGAACTTATTTGATTCGTTTTAATATAAAGTTTATTAATATCAACTTATTATAATTTTTAATTATACATAATTAAATATTAAAGATTAAATAAGTGAATTAAATAGAGTCCATAAAATAACTGAGACACTTGAAATAAAAAAAATGATATTTTATTGTCGTTCCACTTTTCAATATGCAAACACCATTTTAATACAATTCAATTCAATTCAGATCAATCTAAAATTCCATGTACACTTACCATTCATAAATACTGCTAGAGTCGGAAAAAGACGAGCATAAAGAAAACAGCACAAAATCCAAGCTATACGGATACTCGGATACAGTATATAGATAATGGTCATAATGCTACCAAAAAGTACGTACTATTCCTATATGTGAATCATACAATCTCATGTCTATCTATTAATAAAGTCTTTGATAAATAACGGTGATTTAAAATATTGACAAATTATCTTTATTTGATGAATTTGAGAGGTTAGAGTTTTTAGAATTTTAATTATCATTTATCATTTTATTAAATTTATTGGTATTTATTTTATATTTTTGTGATGATTTATAAATTACGATGATTGATTAGAAATTTCTAATATATTGCTATGGAAGTACTCCGTTTGTCCCGTGACATTTGTTACTAGGAAAATATTTAAGCAAAGTAAGAAAAATGATAAAATACATAAAATGAGTGTGATGAATGGAAAGATGGGAAAAAAATGTATAAATATGATGAAAATATAAATTAATTATTTGAATAAGAATCAAAAAAGAGTATAAGTCATGACTTAAAATAAAAAATGTTGCGAAAGCCTTGTGACGAAGAAAGTACAACAAGTGTTATATGAGATCATCTCACCATGAGACCGGTCTATATAATCAGTCAGTTTTTTTGAATAATCAATTAAAAATTATAAGCGATATGTTAAAATTATAAAAAGATATCACTTATAAATTATAATTAATTACATTAACATTGTAAATGATCGCTTTATGATTATAAATGATCATTTTAAGACCATAAAAAGTGATCATTTTAAAACTATCACTGATCACTTTAAGATTATAATTAATGACTTTGAAAGTGAAACTGATTATTAAATTTATAATATTATAAATGATAAATAAAGATAATTTTACCGGGAGACCGTTTCAGTGACAAATAAACGGCTATAACTGATTGATATCAAATCAGTCTAACTTGACAAAACATATTTTAAAAAAGCCATTTCGGACGGTAGGGGATAAATATGGATCTTGGATAGTTCAATCTCATCTCATGGATATGCATGCATGTAAATAGAAAAGTTGAGACATAAGGAAGAAAAAGTCATACTATACTAGGCTTTATGTTGTTAATCCAATTGAGTACTCCTCATCTAACTTCATTAAAGGTTTTCATACTAAAGGGACCCAACAACTAAGGAATATTATTATGAAAAAATAGTCTTGTAAATTAAAAAAATAAAAATGTTAAAAAAATAGAAAGTACATTTTGTGAAAATGTAGAGTAGAATAAATGCGAGGATGAAATGCAATAGGTAATATATATGTAGATGGGAATCAAAGAAAAGAATGTGGATCGTATTAAAAATAAAAATGGGGCAAATTTAATAGTACCTTAAAAAATTCTTTGAAAAAGAGGGAATGGTAATCATATTTTTTTTTATTTATATGAAATTTATACTGATGTTAAGTGATTGTAGCTAAATTGAACTAAATCGATAAAGTAGCAAAGTAATGAATTAATAGAACACTAATTAAATCGAGCTGGAGGCTCCTTTGGCCGTGCTCTCCTTTATTGGTATGAGTTGTCGCCGTCTTTTCCTCCCCAGATCCTGGCCTTAGTTTCTATGAGCGGGATATACTGCGTAGGATGATTATGATGACTAACTTATAATATTAGAGTGATTACATTTTAAGGCCACAATCATTAACATAAATTTTTGTTTGATTAATTGGTTACTTGACAAAATATTAGAGCCAATGTGATATCACACGTTGTAGTCTCATCTACCTATATATTATTTCTTGCGATACATATCAAGTGTGGTAGTGCCTCTGTGCACTCTCACTTCTAACTCAAATGAGTCTCAATCAGAGATCATATAATAGAGTAAATAACATTTCTTAAGATAACAACATTAGCCTAATTAATTGTGTAATAAGTTAGTTCTATAACAAATTACATTAATTTCATTAATTAAATAAAAATATATATTTTAATTGTAAAATAATAAAACCATATATTAATTTGGTGGAATTGGGATGATATTAGGATAGGAGTGATTTTGGGCATATTCAATGTGGAGATTGTATAAGGTCCTAAAAATCAAGGAGATTCTAAATTTAGTTTGCATTATTTGTATTATTTTTACTTTAGTTTTTTAATTATTTTCATTCAGGTTTTAATTAAATCTTCCAAAAAATAATAAATATATAATTATATAAAATATTGTACATTTTTTAACTCCACTCGTCAGTATAAATAGTACAGTACAGATGTTGTTATGTGTAGGGTATAGAGGGAGTAGCTTAGTCAATAATGTAACTTCACTTTAAGCATTAAGTAGAAATTTCAAAAGCAATCGCATTTCATAGACTTTACTAATGTTTCAGAAATAAAGACCATTTATTACTACATACGATTATAACAAAATTATTACTACCTTAAAAAAATTATCACAATTATATATTATATAAAAAAAATTATAATAAATATATATATATATATATATATGTATATATGTATATACGTATATATATATATACACGTGTGTATATATATATATATATATATATATATATATATATATATATATATATATATATATATATATATATATCTATATATCTATATATATATATATATTATAAAGTAACTAAAGTAACTTATAAATTGTCTTTTTGCCATTATTTTATTTCTATTTTAAGGAATTAACACAACTAAAAACTTAACCTGACGGTTGAATTCCCAAGATATGTTATATAGTCTACCAAGCCACATCACATAAGAGCCTTTTAGGTTAGAAGTGTAGATGCAACACAGACCCTCCTTATACCTAAAGCCAACATATTCCATTTTAAATGAGAGATGGTTGAGATTTGAACGTGTGACCACTTGTCACGTTGGCTCTGATACCATGTCAAGGAACCAATTCAACAAAAAGTTTAAGCTGATGATTGAAGCCTCAAGATATGTTTTATAATCTAACATTCTACATTATATTTTATTAACTTGTACACTATTTGTCATAATGTAGAAAAAACAATGATATTTTCTATCAACCAATTAATTCTTTAATAATTGTGTCAATTTTAAATAGTGTAAGTATTATAGATGGGGTATGAAAAGATGATAAGAATGACCAGACAATAAGTAAGTTTCATCAAGCTAACTAATAACATCTTGCATTGCTAGCATTTGTAAATAAGAAAAGCATCTAAAAAGAGTAGTAATGGCCCTAGGATCACTATTCCCACTCAATCTTTCGGCTAAGTGATGCCAAAAGAAAAATAAAAAAGACTCTTATCTTCTACTATAAAAGTTAAATCTTTATAAGCTTGTTCAAAAAACCACTTATTCACCAAGTTGTTCTTAGCTTATTCCCATGGTGTAATACATGTGTCAAACATAGACTTTTTCGGTCTCTTTTATTTAGTATTTATTCCTTTTTGGATGAAAATTAGTAGATAGAAAAATTAAATTGGAGAATAAGATAAAAAAAATTAAATGATAAAAATAAATAGTTAGAATAAAGAAAATGAATAAATTTACGGATCAGATTAAAAAAAAATAAAATGCGACCATTAAAAAAAAGTAGCCGGATAAACTAAAATAAAAAGTTTGGTTATGAATTACTACTTTAAATTGTATTGGAATATCTATATGCTTTGTATTGTGATGTGGCGGTAAAACTCATGTTACGTGTCAATTTTGACACCTATAATAAGCTAAGGTCAAGTCCTAATTGGTATTGATCTTGTTTGTATTATTGTGTTGCATGAATCATTTTTTTGAAAAAGAATATTTGGACTTGGTGAATAAATTGTCCAATCCTAGCCTCCCTATTAGTATTATCATAAAGTAACTTTTTAAAATAAGTTTTTATTTTAAAAAAATAGACAAATAAATTTTAGTGTGAAATGAGTTTGAAAAAAATAAATATTTTTTTACGCTCGAGCATTTTTTAAGTGAAGTTGTTATCTGCAAGTTCGCTTCAAAAAACTCGTTGTTTCAAACGACGCACAATACTGAAATGTGAGTCTTGGTATTTGGGCATGGAAGATAGCCATCGTTTAAGACAATGGTTTTAATTTGCTAATGCAAAGCTCAAACGACAGTTATTTTGCTTTCATATAAAAATGACATTTAATTTAATTTATTTTCATTTTCACCAACTTAATTGTGCATTTGGAAAAAATTAATAATGTGTTTGACAAAAATTAACCGACTAAATTTGATGATAATCGGATAATCACTTATAAAGGAAAAGTAATTACAATATTGCAATCATAGTTATTGACGTATGACATTCTTGATTTTTCTACACTTACCTCAATATCCACATTTGTATATTTCCCTATACTTCATCTCCATTATCTAAAATACAAATTCGTCTAAATATATTAATATATAAATGTATGTCAATGCTAAGAGTTTAATATAAATAGAATCAAAAAAATTCTTCATGATTAAGGGAAATCAATAATACTTTCACAACCATATTATATATATATATATATATATATATATATATATATATATATATATATATATATATATATATATATATATATATATATATATATATATATATATATATATATATATATATATGTAGGGTCGAGTTCCAGTGTGAACTATGCTTAAGTGTGAACTGTGCAAATCTTGTTATTTGTTAACAAAATTATGTTATTATTTTTTTCCTTGATTTTTATGTTTGAAAAGTAACACGTTTTTGCCAAACAGAAACAGTTTTCAAAAGTGTTACTGTTACATCAAAAACTGTTACTTTTCAACTATAAAAATTTCACACAAAATAGTAACACCTTTTTGCTATAAAATAACAAAGTTCGCACGGTTCACACTTAAACACAATTCACACTGAAACTTCTCCCCATATATATATATATATATATATATATATATATATATATATATATATATATATATATATATATATATATATATATATATATATATATTAGGTTAATAGAGTTTTTTCTTTCTTGGGCATTAGTTAGAGGTTTATCTTTCATGTTATGCTAAAATTCAGTGATGCATGTAAATATATTACACACTTTAATTAAATAGCCTTAACAAAAATATTAATTACGCTCTACAATTTAATCTTTTAAATAATAGATTTATCCCTGAAGGAAACTACTATAATTATAAATTTATAATGTGGCATAGAAAGGAAACAATAAAAAATTAATAATGAGGCATTGGTAATAGGGAATAAACCTAAATATTGAAAATTGAAAACTAAAAATTGGTATAACTGTAGTTTGTTGGTCTCAAGTAGTCAATATTGCCAATATGAACACTATGGCATTTTTTTGTAGAGTGGTGGGGGGTTGTATTGATATGGGCTATGGCCTATGTGCAATGTACTTACAATTTTGTCTTAAATATACGCACATCAAATCCTCTTTTGGTTGCTCATTAAACAATTTTATGGAGTTTTATTTTAGAAAAAGTACGAAAATTTGTTTGGTTGAATTTAAGAAATTTATATAAATATAAAAAGACCGCTTTTCTTCATTTTCAAACTATAATATTTAGTATATGTTAAGTTAATTTAGTCAAAATCAGTAGTTGAATGAAAAATTATAAATTTTTCAAAAACCATTTGTCTAATTATAATAAGTTTAATTCAACAAAATTCAGGTGAATATATTTGATTTAGCCTAAAATAAAACTCGACTACCTTCATATTTTGTTTGTTTTACAATAACAATTCAAGGAAGACGGTGGAGAGATGATTGTCAAGAAATCAACTCAATCAAAAGGTTAAGCTAATAGTTGAAATTTCATGATATGTTACATACTCTAACATGTCCCTTACACGAAATTCGTTCATACATGTACGTGAACTCTTGTTGTCATATTAGCTTTAATACCATGTCAATGACCAACTCAACTAAAAGTTTAAGTTAATTAATGGTTGAAACTTAGGTTATTTTATATACTCTAACACGTATATCACCCCCTTACATGAAGCCCTCTCTCATATCTGTGAACTTTTGTCATGTTGGCTTTTGATGAGTTGATACCATATTAAGGCTCCAACTCATCAAAAGCTTAAACTAATGTTTGAAACCTAAGATATTATTTACATATACTCTTAACAATAATGTAAGTATGTAACTATTCCAATTGGTTTGAGACAAAGATTTATAGGTATTTGCTTTTGTATTATAATTGATTACATAACTTACTTAATTAGCCGATTTCTTGATCACTTTAAAATTGTAAGTGATCATTTTAACACACTACATGTACATCTATACATGGATCAACCTAATAAATATATTCTCACTATGAGACCGTCTCATTTAAGAATTTCCTCGCTCGGTCAAGCGAGCTTCCAGTGAAGCTACTGTCTCATTCTTCACCATTCGCTCGACCCACTCACTCCCGCTCGACTGGTTGAGGAGCCCACGTTTGGTCGAGCGACTATCAGACCTCCTTGCCACTTGTTGCCTCGATCAAGCAACCCTCATCAATCGTTCCAAGCTTCAAACCATTCACATACGACACATCTTTATCGACCCTCTCTAAAGTACAAGACAAAATATGTTCGATTATATGTTTAAAGTTAACGTAATCATTAAGATTATTGCCACTTACTTTAAAAATAATAATATATACAAATTAATAATTCTATGTACGTGGTAAACATATATTAAAATTGGGCCCATATATAAGCTATATTTTCCTGTTTTTCCCACCAAAGCTTTGAAGAATCCTTGATTTTCTTTCTTGGAACAACATTATGTCCTTAATAATTCTTACAAATAATTGAATTCTAACATGATAACGCAGATTTACATTGTCATAATTGGGTTTTGAAAGAATATAGAGAAAAAAAGATGAAGGGTAGTCAAATTTTATTAGTACATCTAATTAAGCATGAAAAATAAAAACAGGACGGACTACTTATCATTATATCAAAACTTGATATTGCACACAAATTAATTTTTAACATTTATTCATAATTAAACGTTTAATGTATGGTTATCTGATACAAAATAATCATTTTTGATAGATAGATAATATTGTATGTTTTTTAAAAAATCTACAATGAATAATTAAAGATAAAAAAATCGTGAATCATGGTATCAAACTAAATAAATATTAGAATAATATTGCTATATTTGATGGAACGCCTTTCAATGTTCTATATTATATTTATGATTAATAATATTGTTATTCAATAGTTCGACGACTACTAATTGTGTATTGATTTTGTTCAGTGAATCATCAATTAAATAAATCGATTAACATATAGGTTTTTTTTTTACAAATGTAGTTACGTGAACTAAATCAAGCATATAAGCAACAGATTTAAGTACTTAACGATGATAAATAATGGTGTTCAAACACTAACGGTCTGTTTGGTTGTCGGTGCTTATCGATGGTAGTGGGATTGATTTTTTTATAAAATGTATCATTTTATTAATTTTTATAGCAATGAAACTTTGATTATAAAAAAAACTTTTTTCACACTTTTTTCTTGCTACCGAATACTTTCAAATGATAGTACAATGGTAGGCCGCAAAAAATTATATATCAAAAATATATCTCGAAATATCTAGGTAGCGACCTATATTTAAAAATAAAAAAATTATAGTGTTCAATCATAGTATGATTTTCGGTTTGATTTGGTCTAAAAAAATCGACACAAAACCGGAAATCGTAATTTATTTTGAAAATCGGATCAAACCGTTTAAACCATAAACTATACCAAATACTAAAACTATGATTTTATTTTGTTTGGTTTGCGGTTTAGACAAAACTTTGTTCAACCCTAGATTTTATATAGCTTAATGGTAAAGACAAAAAAAAAGTAATTAGTAAAAGGAAAAGTTTTTTAAAAAGTAGATTCAAAATATGGGCAACTTGGTACATTGATACCTATAAGATGGTCGGATAATTTCGGACCGTAATAGAATTGGGAAGCAAAGTGGTGACCACCAATAGCTGTAATAAGGCTGTGTTTGGTTGAAATGTCACCTTAAATTTTGGGTGTAACCACAAATAATATGTTTCTCCTATTTTTGGTCATTGTTATGCACAATGACTCTCTACTTACCATAGAGCCACTAATGGGGTCACTTCTTCATGTTGTCATCACATTCTATCAAGTACCACCCCTCTCTTTTGGACCACTTAAAGATCTTCATATCTCTTCTACTACCTAGCTAGCTCACCCTAAGGAATACAAAAGCCTCCGAGTATACATGGCTCTATCCTAGTCAAAATACATGAGCTCGAATCGACTTTACAACACTTTTATGTTCCAATGATAATATTGAGATATGTCGTCAATATTTTACACGGCAAATTAGAAATGGCCGGTTTATTATTTTCTACGAGATTTAGCATTTGTCTCTTTTTTAGCTCGTATAAGGTATGAGTAAAGTCATGTTAAAAAATTTAAACTATATTGAATGAAGGAAAGAAGAAAACAAAAAATGGTTCTAATGTGAATAGTATTTTCATGCTAATAAAGTTGAACCAAAGTAGAGACAAAGAAATTAACACTTCTTAGATGTTTAGTTGGACTATATCAAGATATTTGGTCATTTTTTATTATATACAACGATTATTATTTTTAAGGGGACCATTAAATAATGCTGTCATTTTCATATTACAGCTGTAATGAAAGATTAGTTAATGAAATCGAATCAAATTGTATAGAATAGAGAAGAAAAAAATACAATATTACAGTCTGTTTATGTATATATAATCGCAAACTCTTAAAGATACAAATTTATGATATATCTTATAGCTTGAATTATTTAGCTATGGTCCACTAGTGATGTTGCCAAATCTTGTACACTAGCTTTACCAATGGACCAGTTCATATTACTTGATAAGGGCACTTAGTTTGCCATTTATATTTAAATTTTTGATACATTATACAAAAGATTATTCTTTTATTTCATGTCAACATCTTAACCATACCTTGCCATGCCCTCTTTATTATCCATTTAAACTTTATTCTCCTTATGTGAACCTTGAGTACTAGGATTAGATAAGTGGGTGCAAAAGCCCTATAGTCCACAATCTAAAAGATTTTTAAAAAGTACACCAACAATATATTTATATTTTCTAGATAGATTGATAGTTTAATTGTAAGCATATATATCACAAAGTAATTAAAACCCTATCAACATAAAATATAGTGGATGTATACACAAAATTTTGAAGATAGACTTGACATCATCATCATTATCCTACTCAGTATATCCCCTCAGACTTGACATACATTATTATTATATTCCTACTCTTTGAAAAAGTTTTTAATTTTTTTGACTAAAACACATTTTTTGTTAAAGTTTGCTTCCATTGGAAAAAAAAATGTTCGAATAACATTTTTTATTATAAGCCTTAAGCCCTTACCATTAAAATACTTTTTCTTATAATGTAACATGTTTAACAATTATAACAAGCTATTCAATATTTTAAAATAGTTCACATAGATGATATACATTCTATTTTTTAAGTATTATATGATGATAAGATATTGTATATGCGTGTGTGAGCGTTAGTGTTGGGTTGTGTATAGTATTTTCGTATATTCATAGAGTATATAGTATGTGTATTTGTACCACATAAGCTATTATGCATATCAATATGGAAACTTCTAAATTTAAATAATTACTGTGTTACTTTTAATTTGCACCATATTTATTTTAGTTTGTCATACGGATTTTATACCGCAATGATTTCATTTTTTAAATCTCATTTACAAACTTATAGTCTTTCTCCATTTTGACCAAATTATTCACTTGTTTTTCTCTCATTCTCCAACTCAATTTCTTTTTCCATTAAAGTTCAATTAGTTTATAATTAACCATCTCAATGAGATAGAGGAATATTTTAAAAAAAAAAAACTAAAAGTATAAGAATACAACTTTTGTGACCAATTAAGAAAGAAAAGGCTGAAAATCGGCCATGTTTGGAAAACAAAGAGGTAAAGGAAGAGATGGATATTGATGTAGAAGTGTGAGGACATTGAGGCGACGTATCTTCGTGATCGAGAAGGCGAGAAACACCGTAAAAGTCGTGGTGGGCTTAGTACCTGGAGGATCATGCAAATTTTCAAATAAAACGATCTCAGTAAAATTATATTTATTGGGCTGACCTAATTTACATAAACTAATTTTATTATTATATAGTATGTATAAAAAGGAAGGAAAGAATTGCTCAATAAACTCTATCTTTTATCTGATACCTCTCCACCGCATCTACCGCTTATCTCCACCTCCACACCATCACCTTCCCTGCCACCGCTACTACTGCCCTGCCTCCGTTTCCTCTCCTTTGATTTTTTTTTACAAATAAACACCATCAACAATTAACAGGAACATACAAGGATGTTTGACAAGTAGTTGGTTTTGTTTAACTAACTTTTTTATTAGCTTTTAAGCTAGCTAGATAGACAACTATTTATCGAGATATCTAATAAAATTAATTATTGGCTTTATTCATATCAACAAACCAATTACCAGTTGAATTTATTCATGAAGTAGATTGAGACTGATTTAAACTGGATTTATTCATGATAGATGCACCTAGTAAGCCATTGTAGATGCAAATGAATTTGAATGCATACTCGATACACAAACATGAGTGAAAATTTTACTTGTAGATGGTGGGAAGTTGATGCGTATTAACCGTACAAGTATTGGAAAAGGCAAATTGCACCTACACGCTCACTCGTTGAGCCATGCCTAATCATGCGTACAAGATGTGAGAGAATGGCGCAAAACAAACCTAAATCTTTTCGCTTGTAGGGGAAAAGTAGAAACAAGATAAGCAAGTAGCGAATGACGAACATGTATTGGGACTCATTGTCATTGTGGGTTAGTCAGAATTACATATTTCACTTGATACACAAACCTAGACTAGACAACCAAAGCTTAAACTACAAACTAGTAATATTCTGACATAAAATCATAGAGACAATGTAAATGTAACAGATCAAGTCTTACGAACTGGGCCAATATGAAAGCAGTTGAACATCTCGTCCAATATTTAACCAAAATGCAGATCAAGATTGTGATCTTTCCCGCCCTGGAGGTGAGGGACTGTAATAATGAAACATAATTTTAGATTACTCACAGAAAATCAAAACTCTTAAGTTCTAAACTTAAGAGAAAACAAACATACCTTCTATATCTGTTGACTGGGCTTCCATATTCACCAATAGGGCTATCTCTCAAGCTAGTCTTGTTAATTGGGCTCCTGGGTTCTCTAGCATCATCAGAGATGGCTCCTTCCTCTGGATACGGGCTTAAACTCGGGCGACGACCATAACCATTCCCGTTTCTGTCACCCCCACGAGGACTTCTACTACGATCACGGAAACCAGGAGAGCGCCTCTGCTCAGGACGAGGGCTTGCACTCCTACTCCGATCACGGACATATTCTGAGCTCCTGTGTACTCGACGTGGACTACGGCTGGAACGAACCCCATATTCAGGACTCTTTTCTACTCGACGAGGACTTCGGCTTGGGCCATTCCCATATTCAGGACTCCCTTGTACTCGGCGAGGACTTCGGCTTGAGCCATTCCCATAATCAGGACTCCTCTGTACTCGATGAGGACTATGATTTGGGACATTCCCATAATCAGGACTCCTCTGTATTCGACGAGGACTATGGCTTGTACCATTCCCATAATCAGGACTCCCTCTCTCTCTCCTGTAGGGAGCAGGGCTAGAACCAGTTCCATAATCAGGACTTCCTCTCTCTCTTCTGTAAGGACTTGGTGACCTCCTCCTCCTATCAGGTGACCTATCACGGCCTCTTCTCTCTGGGCTGTACCCACCTCTTCTGTTGTCATCATCATCACGAGAAGCATACTCAACAGAGATGACCCGATCAAATAACTTGCTGCATTGTGGAATTTTAAGTTCCATTACCACAAGATATAAAGAGTGCGAATTTGAATAAAGAAAAATCTAACAGAAAACGGAGTAACTAAGAGTCCTTTCGGCATCACTTGTAGGTTTTAGTATTTGATTTTAAGAATTCTGAAAACTAATATCGGTTTTATTTTAACTTTTACGTAACTATAGAAAACAGTAAGCACTCTCTCTTTCTTTTGTGCTTTAGGCCACCAGACACTACACTACCTCCTTTCCATTATTTCAACTATTACCACACAAAGTGAAAATGATTACCAAAATAAGTATAGTAGAAGCTAATGAAAAATAGACAAGTATTACCATAATCCATAAAGAACAGAACAGAAAAAATCACCACAATACAAACAGTTGATTGGGTATTTATACTGATTATTAAGATCATAGAAAACTTTGATAAATATTTAATATTTTGCGGATTGGGTTTGCCATATATGTGGTATAGTTATCATAATTAGAGGGATATGGTGATATAAAACTGGCTCTTAAGAAAATATAATAAAAAAATTATATAGATTAGGTGACAATATAATTCCTTAAAACCAAGAGTCCCATGACCTTCGTTTCTTCCTCCATTTTCACCACCATTGTAAAACCGCCTAAAGCATTTAGCACCACAAAGAACCCCCACCTTCTAGTCAACACTACCAGCAGAAATTGCAAGTTGTATGCACCACATTTAATTACTTGAACTCATATTACCCAAAATCAGAAATTAACTAAAAAGTAGAAGAGTTCAGTAATTGAAGTGTGAAAATAAAAAAAATAGGGATTCCAGAAAGAGTAATTAATTTGGATTGTTACAAATGCTTCTCTGAGACAAATTTTTATCAAAACTTTTGATGATGATTAAAGACATATAAGCCAAGCAAAAATATCTGGGAGATTTAGTACTAGTGATGCAATGACAAAAAGAGCTGTCACCTTCCTCTATCGTTACCGATAGACAGAGAGAAATTTGGACATGGGAAGATGAACGAGATCCACCTCGTCAAACACTCAAAAAAAAAAACAAATTGATTTTTGATTTACCGTGGTGGTTATGCCAAAAGGCAAAAAAAAAAAGGTAGTTAATTAAACAGTTTCATCAAACACATTTTGTTGTTTTTCAAATAGAAAAAAACGACAAAATGGCATTACACAACAGCTCCTAAACATTCCAAATTTTATATATTGAAATAGGTAAACAAGGCAAAACTAACCTCAAGTTTGTGGCATCCAGAGCTTTAGTAGCATCTTCCTGTGACTCGTACTGCACAAATGCAAAATTTCTTCTGATCCTTACATTAAGAATCTTCCCATATGGTTCAAAGTGTCTTTCCAAGTCCCTTGTCTTGGTATCATAGGGAAAATTGATGACAAATAAGGTCTTTGATGGCCTTGTATTGGGAGGCCTTCTAGAACTGACTGGTTTTCTGCCACCTCTTTCGTGCTGAGGGAATGATTTACATCATAAGAGAAGGAAGTGAAATATAACACAAAAACGTGTAAATGCTGTCCATAATTAGCAAATCACCTTTGTCCACTCAACGCGGAGTCTCCTTCCCTTTCTACCATATTCAGATCTATCAAGAGCTCGAATGGCATATTCAGCATCTCTTTCATCATCCATATACACAAATGCGAATCCTATGAAAACATCAAAAAGAAAAAGAAAACTCAGCAAATAAAACTACTTAAAAACCCTATAAAGCGTGGCAACCACCTGCAATCTACACCATTACGAGACTATCATATCCTTCTCATACATCGCCAACTATAAAAAAACAGGATTAACAGAATAATTCTTGAACAAAAAACTAAAATACCATATTTATCGACAGACCTGAGATCGACTAAATGATGTCAAGCATAAAAGCCAAAAGTTCATAGGATTTCAATGATAGAGGGGTAATCTCCATGTATGATGTGGCCTCCGCGGTGAGGTCGGCATGATACGTGATAGGAAACGTGTCGGAATTTAGAGGCTGGAGAAATATCACAAGGAATAAGAGGCGGTGATGGTATCTGACGCTAGCGGGATGATAGTGCCAAATGGATCAAACAGGCTCTTCTTGGAACAAGAAGAGGAAAATGTGACATAAGCTGGAAATACTAGGAATGGCCCATCCATCATCCAAATGAGACAAGAATATGCCAATACATTCCTGCGCCAAATAAAACGTTGAGTATGGGGGTTGGACACTTCTTAAACAAAACAGCTTTCTTTTTAATATCTTGAGCCCCATTACAACTCAACAATTGACATCATTGTTGGTGAATCCTGTACGATATTATAACCTAGTGTGTGCCCATGTGTTAACACTCCTGCAAACATTTGGTTAGCAGTTGCAGCATTGACTTGAAGGAACAGGACCTTTCAAGCGGTAGCTCATAAAGTCGAGCTAATCCCATTTACATGAGAAACTTTGTTAAAAAGATGAACTTCAAACTTTCTGAGATCACCTATACTTCTCAAACAAGGTTTCCATACAAAGTTTATAACCCAAACACATAACAGAGCTGTCTCTACTGTTTCTATGGCAACATTAAAATGAATACGCTACTATTTGCGTACAAAACTAGCACCTTATACAATTGTAAAATAGCTTTTATATACTATCTTGCTAGTAAGTTGAACATTTAAATGGATCTAATGACTTTAAGCTAACAAGACATAGTCAAAAATTAGAGCACAACCCAATGAATCCATCAAACCATTTATATGTACAACCATCAAACCATTTAGTTTAGAAAAAATATCAATGCACATATACAAGCCTTGATATCTTTAAATTAACATAACTATAAGCATAAAATGTTGACGTTAATAAACTTTACATAGAGACAAATCAAATAAGATTTCACTTGGCTATTATTTAACCTATACATCAAGAAAAAAAAACATAAATTAAAAGTGATTGAAGAATATTGTCAAATATAAACAAGACACTTAGGCGGGAACAGATGGGGTAATACATTATTAGATATTGTGAATAAAATGATTCTTTTGTTAAAGATCCTTTATAACACAAATATAGACCACAAAAGCTCTCACAAAATTACAAGTATACAAAGAATAATTCAACATGAAGACCAATTCCAAACTTACAGTCCATCTACTCACCTTGTCCACTAATTCATAAGTTATAATTCTAAATAAGTGGTTAGAGGAAAAACGTGTCACATTTTAAATAAGTGGTTGACCCAAATATGACTCGAACCCAACACGAACCGAAACCGACAAAAACATGACCCAACCCGAAACCCGCCCAGCCACCCATTGCGGCAAGAAAAACACGAGCTAGAAACAAACAAGATCAGCGTTGCAACTCAAATTTTTGGCAAAACACTATCTTGAGAAAATCAAATAATACACAATTCATTATTTAGGTTATATGTAAAGCATATCAACAATATGTATATGTGAACATAGATAAGATACAAGACACTGAATGATCAAGAAAAGTACCAGATTTCATATCCACTCTATCAACTTTGCCATATCGTCGGAAGAGGCGCTCTAAGTCAGATGAACGTGCCTCAAAGTCAAAGTTTCCACAAAAGATTGGCCTCATTTTCTGAAAAAATGTTATAAACAACAAATTAAATTAGAACCCTCACAAAATTTATCACACCATGGACTATTTTCTTTCGAAATATAGAATACATAAATAGTTTCAGTTCAGTCAATAAACAAGGAGATGAAGGCCAAATGCACTCTAAAGTCTAGACGCTAAACATATCCTTAATGTATAATCCTTTTTTTTTTTAGTTGCAACATATTTCTCGAAAGCGTGAGCTCTATAGGAGAAATGTTGCAAGTATCAAAAAACATAAGAGGTACAATTAAAATAGTAAAGGAGTGTAGTTGTGTGCAAAAAATCCTCCCTCTCTATAAAAGACACTTAAGTGGGAATTGGGGCATTGTAATGTTGTAAATGCAACAAAACTTGATCATCTCTCTTATGTATCCACTTGACAGAATCAATACTAACTCTTAATGTTTCCGGATGGTTAATGAGGCATATTTGTTTTTAATTCCATTAAAGAGGGAGCAATTACTATAAGGACCTCACCTTTGTGATGCCTTAACTTGAGAAGACACCGTCTATCCCCCAACTCTTTTTGTTTATCATCATGTCAAACTAATTATTTAATATTGTAATCCACTTCAATATTTAGAAAGACAATAAGAGCAAGAGCAACGACAAAGCCACACCATATCTGTATCGTCTGAATTATTAATTGTAAAGCTTTTCAGTTCTACATTATAAAGGCGTAAAAAACCGCATGTCAAACCGGTTTAAGGAGCTCCTTATTTCAGCCAAATATTTAGCATAACATCTGAATCACCACGACTGTTATCACAAAGAGCAAGGCTAGAGGCTCACACCTCAAGAGATTAAGGATTTAAGGTGCAACACTAACGACCGTATGTGCGAAATCAGGTTCACCTCAATGTTCTTTTTAATGAGCCTCTTGCACTTCATTAAAAACGCCTCACCCGGGCCATCTAACATGTTGGGCAAGTGTACCATGGCTGCATGCTTATTATAAACACTGATCCACTTGAATAGTAGGATTAATGACCTTCAGCACTCTTCTAGTTTTAGTCCAATTTAAAAAAAATTCTAGATTTAGTAGCGCTAATCAAGTTTCCTTTTTCCTCTCTTTTAGCATGCCCAACCGACAATTATTTCCACTCGGATAGTATCATAAAAAGTGACATGATCAAGAAAACCACATTCATTAAACCAGTAATCCATTGCAGCATACATGTTACATCAACATATTCAATGTCTTGAATACACATAAAATGCTGTTCCATTCAATTAGAGATACAAGATTCATTAAATTCATAAAAATGATAAATCATTTAAAGTGAAAATTACCCAACGGATTAACTTTCTGCATACTCTAAAAATCATAACCTAAATTTTGACACCAAATATTTTTCTGTTTATTTATGTTTATGTAATTATATGTATGTATAAATTACCAAATCACAAATTCCCGAGTGATCAAGAGAACATCACTATTTTTTTTTTGCATCAAAGATCCAACAAAAATCAAAACACATATCCAAATAAGCGCTACTCAATTTAACAAAAAGTATATCTTCATTTCGCTAAAAGCCACAAAAAATTTAACGAATTAAGAAAAATTACCACAGATCTACAAATTACAACGAGAAAGTAACAATCAGATCTGAAATCATCGATGATAGAATTAAAATGAGATGAGATGAAGGAAATAACCTCGAAATTTGCAAAAATTACAGTAGTTTAAAGACGATGAGTGAGTGAAACCCTAGACTTCAAAACATAATGAAAAGAAGTGATTTTTAATGAAGATTTTAATAGAAGTTGGTATCATAAATTGAAGTTGAATACGGGCTGGGTCGACGTATGGGCCTGTGATGAGATCCGGCAAAGCTCAAATTTCAGCCCTTTTGTATGAGACCCTCTCTCTCTCAGATTGGATCCATACAATAGGTCTATTAATAAAAAAAATATCACAAATTTTTGTGGAAGACCATTCCTAATTGGACCGGTGTATTATATATTTTTTAAAATATTATAAGTAGGCATTAAGAATAATGTAAGTAGATATTTAAAATATTGAAAGTAGGCATTAAGAATATGATAAGTAAGCATTGGTCGCTTGGATTGAGAACAAATATTTAAGGGGTAATAAAAGTCAAAGTAGGAATTTAAAGTTAGTTAGGTAGATGATTAAAGGAATTTGATTATTAGAGAGGTGGAAGAATGAATTAGAAAGTAATGAAAAATAGAGAAAATAGCAATAAGTTCTCTTATTTTGGGTATAAATTTACCCTAGGGGGGAGGTGGAGGAATTCTTTATCTCCAAATGAGTGAAATCAAACTTTTTTTCTATTTATCTTTTTTAATACTCTATTCTACCTTTATCACAATTATTTTAATAACTTCATTTGCATCTATAATTACATTTGTTACATTAGTTTGACTTTTTTTACTACCTAAAATGTTTACTCTGAATCCAAGTGACCTAAGAATACGGTATGTATACATTAATTTTTAATGGGCTGGATTTGAGATACGTCTCTCAAAAGACTAGCTGAAAAAATATTATAACAAAATGAAATGAATTCTCACTTGTACAGAAAGCAATTTTTTTAACAGTTTGAACTGATCCAATTAAAGTCGTCTCACAATGAGACGTCCTCAATAAAAAATTAGTAAATTTAAATTTATTTTTAAATCCCACTTTTCACTTATATTGGAAAAAATTGATATTTTTACTCCATTTTCTTTTAAAGTACGTTTTTCAATTAAAAAATTTTATGTCACGTGTCATGTAATTCATTATGTTATTTTAATTAAAAAAATAACTTACAAAAAAAAGAAAATCAACAAACACTACCATCCACCATCCTCCCCTTTCTCCCTCCTCGTTCTGCACCAGCCACCAACAACTCCCCCACCCTACCGCCACCATCCCAAAACTCCTTTTCTAGGATACCAACACACATAAACTTAAATTTCCTTCCATCTCCAGGCTTCTGTAGCACAATTGTATTCTTTCCAAAGAGAACTTACTATTAATCTAAAGTTGAGATTACTATCGGAAAATTGATAAAAAGATGGATAATTTTAATAAATTTTTTAAAAAATAAAGGTCAAACATATTATATTATTAGACATGCTATTAATCTTATATTCTTATGCAAACCTTTCAATACAATTTTCAGCTCATTGGTACTTAAAAGAATATGGTTTTTGCTATGTAGAGTGCTTGATTTAAGAGGAAGAACTAAGTTTGGTGATGGACTTGTCATGCTTGACAATGGAAGAAGAGAAACAAATGCAATTCTTAAATACATCAGGAAGACATGAAATATATCATTCAACGAAAGCTTATAAAAACAAATTTTGGCCAAGATCGAACTTGAAATTTTAGAGGTTCAAAACGAAATATTAATTATAAGTCCCTAATAAGTATTATATATATATATATATATATATATATATATATATATATATATATATATATATATTATTATTATGAGCCCTTTTTATAATATTTTTGGATGGCCTAGGGCACATGTCTTTTTCGAAGCTGCAAGATCTTGGCCTCTTATGAGGTTGACCCTGATTGTGGCTATTGCAATAGTTTAAACCAACAAAAACATTAAACTCGAGTACAAAATTATCAATAAAAATAAATTTAGTTATAAAATGCATTTTAGAATGATAAATATGCAAGAAAAGGCTATATAACTTCTATGAAAACATAGATGAAGTGTATCATTCTATTAAAAGATTTATTCACAAAAAATAGTGAGTCAAATTAAGGCAAGATTGGATAAAATAGGAATATAATTACTATTTATTGGGATGATTTTTCGCACATCGACAAATTGAACATAGTATGCACACTATATAAGATATTGGAGTACTTCTTTCCATTGCCATATGGTTTTGGAATAATATATTGAAAACGATGCTATATTAGAGTTCGAACAGTGTGTTTCAAACTCCAATATTGCCAAGATCGAATGTATGAGGTTTTGTGACAAACAAATTAAGCTATCAATGATATCGATGTTTGTAGGAGAAAGTAATGCAATAAAACGACACAAAAATTTAACGAGGTTCACCCAACTTAGGCTACGTCCTCCGGTGTGTAGTATCTCTTATATTATCAAAGGAGTTCAAAGAACTCTCAAATATGGAGAATTACAATATAGAAGAGATATAGGCTAGTGTTTGGCTTGGGGTGTACTTTTGTGGATGATTATTTATGTGTGAATGAGAGCTCTCTATTTATAGGAGAGATCTCACTAAGTAACATTAAGTACATTAAAACTATGAATAAATGATAATGAAACATCTCCAAGTACTTGAAGAGTCAAAAACAGCATCCTATGAGCATCAAGAATTAAACCTTTGCACTTCTTCATTAAGTCCCATAACTCCAATGAATAACTCATACTTCATTATCTCATTAATCCATACTCTTAATCACCATCATAAACCACAATCATCAAGACTCAACTTAATACACCCATTCATGACATACTTATAGGATTCCATCCCAAGAGTCACCACATGAATGCACCCATCAAATGTGCACTCAAGTCACACCATTCATAACATATATATCTCCTTGACTTATAAAGTGTGTGCACCTCATATTTTTCCCAATTACATGCTGGCATTTACAATAAGTGCAGCTCAATTTAACATGATATCAAAAGTACAGTACCATTAAAACGATGGTTGGCGAAGATTCTATGCCACCACCTCCTACATCAACTAAAATTGACATTACATCTCCCTATTACCTTGGTCCTCATGATCGTCCCGGTGATTTCATTACGCCTACTCGTCTCAAGGGAGACAATTATGATGAATGGGTAGGAGATATTCAGACAGCGTTTGAGGCCCGCCGAAAATTCGTTTTTCTTGATGGAACACTCACATCTTATTATTATCCTTTTACTTTGACAAATTGGAATACCATTCATGACCATTGATCCAGAAGTAAAAAGTACACTTTCAAAATACAAGGATGCTAAACGTCTCTGGGATACTTTACAAACTTGGTTTACTACCGTCAACGGGCCTCGTATTCAGCAGATTAAGACTTCTATTATCAAGTGTGAGCAAACCCGCGCTATGTCTGTCAGCACATACTTCGGAAAGTTAACAGCTTTGTGGGAAGAATTAGATTACCATCATGAACCTTTGATTAATTGCTCTTGTTGTACTCACTGTACAGCAGGTGATGCACATGAACATCGTCGTGAAACTACAAGGCTTCATAAATTTCTTATGGGTTTATTCACAGAATATTATGCTCACACTCGGACCAACATTTTATCTCATGATCCTTTACCTACTCTTGATAGAGTTGATCAGTTAGTGATTCAAGAGGAGCGTGTTCGACTTGCCAAACCAGTTTCTGTTGAGCAGCCACATAATGTTGTGGGTTTTGTAGTTCGTACTAAGAGTTCCTCGGAAGCATTGGATGATAAAGTTGATAAGGTTTATAAGTCTATCTTTTATTGTACTCTTTGTAAGAAAATGGGTCATATGGTCAAGTCGTGTTTTGAATTAATTGGGTATCCTGAATGGTGGCCAAATCAGTCTAAGATGCGTGGTATTCGAGTCGATAGTTTGATCAAAAATTAAGAATGGTAGGTCCAAAAAGAATGGCGTTCCTACTCTAATTGATTACTCCCACATGCGAACTTAATGGGGGTTCGCATGTAAGGGGAGTGTTGAGATGATTTATCCCACATCGACAAATTGAATATAGTGTACACATTTTATAAGTTATTGGAGTACTTCTTCCCATTGCCATGTGGTTTTGAGATAATATATATCTCCTTGATTTATGAAGTGCGTGCACCTCGTATTTTCTCCAATTATATATTGACATTTACAATAAGTCCAACTCAATTTAACACTATTTCCAAACAATACAATTTGATAATGTAAATGACTATCTAAAATTTCAAATTGAGATACCCTTCCGAAAAAAGGGTGGAATGTGTGGAGGTAACTTACCCCATTGTCATGATGCTAATTAATAAATCTCATTTTCACTTATATTCAAATATAGATTTAGATTAATTTGTTAAGCTAAAGAGTGAAGTGTACTCTTAGAAAGAATAATCACGAGTGACTGACCAACCTTAGCTTCAAAGAAGGTCAACTTCACTCTCTACATTCGTGGATCTTTAATTTAAAACTCGTGTCCTTAAATAGGATACTAATTACTGATAATATATTCTTCTTTTTATAATATTCGTTTTACTTACCTAAAAAATACATATGAAAAAAATTAGGACTTTTTGAATAGGGTACTAATTACTGATAAAAAAATTATAAAATAATAAAATAAATAAATAATTAATAATTGTAGAAAGTAAATTTAAGTCACTAAAATTTAATTTTCTTTCGTATTATTCAAGTAAAGAGTACATAAACTCAGCTTACATACACACAAAATTACTTCCTAGTATAACAGAAAAAAAAAAAAAACATTAATAAGTTGGAGTACACATCTTTTTAAGGCTTAATTACACATTAGTTAGTGGATGTAAAACATGCTAACTGAGCTTATTTCATGGCCCTTTTAACTTAATTTTTTATTTAAATTATAACTTTAACCCTTTTAACTTATGAGTTAAACATCCGTTATTGTGAATAATAATCATAATAATGCATCACATCAAAAATTAATATAATGCATGGTCTTTTGAGTTTAAGTTATTGTTCAAGGTTTTGTTATTTATTTGTAATCAACAATTTTTATAAATCCACACTTCCTCTGTTTTGTTAATACATAAACTCTTATGTTCGTTATAATTTGCTGCCTTTAACCAAATAAATGGTCATATTTTTTGGTCAAATGAAACAATATAATAATTTAACATACAAAAATCGAGTATCATCTCAGTTGGAGCATATGTGACTTTTCTTATGAAAAATATGAATTCTATTCTCCTAGTTCTGACTTTCTAACCCTCGCCTGCCCTCAGCCTAAGTTTCAAACTAAATTATTATAGATTACAAGGTAGGTCCATAGAAGAGAAGGAATAGAAAAAAAATCAAATCTAAGACTTTTGCCCGATAATACTAATACTTATTCTTACTAAGACAAAATTCAATTCTAAAATTATATTGTTATTACAGATGTCTTTTAAAAAGAGTCAGAGCTACGTTACAATTATTTTGTTCAACCTAATTATAAAGAAAACATAAAGTTTGAAACTTCTATATATGATGAAGCTTCCTCTCTTTTTCTTAAGGGTTGAGGGTTTGTTTTGTTTTGTACTCTTGTAATTAAGGCTCTAGTTATCCTTTAAAGTTGTAAGTTCCCAATACGGCAAAAGTACGCACCTAAGCTTCAGTTAGCTAGGGTTTGTGAAACCAACCATATCATTATCCCTGTAAGAAAGTAGTGAAAATAAATGAATAAAATTAATAAATAATTTAGACATTGCATTTTAGTTTCCCACTATTTTTCCTACGCATCAAAAAAAATTTACAAATTGTAACGATTAAAAGGAAATGAACATCAGTTTATCGCCCATGTCTTAAAAGGACGATAAACAAACAATGTAAATTGTCAGGGAAGAGGCAACGACATTAGGGTGGTCAACAACCCGCCGCCTTATTTATTATTTTTATGATATGGCGGCAGAATTTAGTGTTCACCCCTCAGGTGAAAAAATTAAAAATATTTTTTTTCGCATTGTTGCGATACTATAAGGTGTTCGCCATCTCTTCGCCCCTTGAATTAAAATTTTTTTTTTAAAAAAAATTGTTTGATCTTTTGGCGGCGACTACAACATATTTGTTGTTTGTCATCACCCCCGTCTAATAGAGTGTAGTCTACATAGTGTACCCTTTAACGCCCCTACGTGAAGATAGTTGGTTTAAAAAATGTTTGAAATTTAGATACGTTTTTATCGTAATTTAGTTTATGTATTTTTAGATCGATTATATTTAATTGTAATTGTAATTTGTAAAAGATGGTTTGAAAATTTGGTGTATAATTAATACTCATTAATTAGTAGAGCATAAGTATGTACTTGCCTGCTGATTATTAAACTGATCTTCTTGATCATAAAACCATTCAAATGAGATGCCATCGTCACTGCCAATAATTCCCTACATGTATGCAACCAGTTTAATTTAACAAATTCCATACTAGACAGAAAAGAAATTTCTAATAAATAAAACTTAATTAAATTTACAATCAATTAAGCTCACAATGGTAATTAATTATGATATATTAACTATACTAATCCTATTTAATATTAAAATGATCAATTTAATTACTTGTATGAATATATTATATATTAACATTTCATGTAATTAACATTTGTTGTGGTGTTAGCTAGTAATAACTTGCCTGATCAAGTCCATCAAACAAATTACATTCAGCATTAGATTGTGCATCACCAAACCCTAAATCATTGCCATGAGATTCCTGGAAAAAAAGGGACATATAATCACATAATTATAAACAAAGATTAAAAAATAAATGATTAAACATCAGTATCATTACAACTATTACATTTAATTATTCTAATGTCTCTGATTTAGTGGTTTCACTTAAGCAAGATTTGGGTGTCCAATGTACAATTACCCTTGTAAAAACAAATATGTTATTTTTCAACTGACTCTTAAACGGGATTTAATAAGTCATATAAATAAAAAAATACACATAATTTAATAAGTCATTTTATTATATTCTATATAGCAACAATAATATTTTATCACCCCAGTGTCATTAAGTGACTTTCATTTAAACGGGATTTTGCAAGATCATATGTATGTAATCTTACCCTTGATAATGATAATAAAGAGGTTTAGAATTGACTCTTAATAGTAAACATTATTTGATATTAATTGATCATGATCGATTTGTGTCAAGGAACCAACTCAACCAAAAGCTTAAGCTTATGGTTGAAGCCCCAGGATATGTTATATACTCTAACACGCCCCCTCACACGAGAGCCCTTTGGGCTAGAAGTGTGGATGCAACACATGTTCTCCTCATACATGGTGCTCAATATTCCACTTTGAATGAGGGGTGGTTGAGATTCGAACCCGTGACCTTTTTGTCACATTGGCTTCTGATACCATGTCAAGGAACCAACTCAACCAAAAGCTTAAGCTTATGGTTGAAGCCCCAGGATATGTTATATACTCTAACAATTTGATAAGTCATTTTCATGGTATTCCATTATAATCTGAAATTATGGATATAACTCGATAAGGGGTCATGATAATATTCTATCATAATCCAAAATCAAAGATCAACGAAATTCTGGCTTTATTGAGAATGGACATGGATAATATCAACACTGTAACATACAAAATAATTAGGGCTAAAATGTAAGAAATAAAAGGAGATTAATTGAGTTTTAAGTATAAATCATATATACCTTGTCCAAATGAAGGTCTATCCAAAGTTGTCTTAATTCATCCGTAAATCCTTGCATGCTTGACATGTTTTGTGACATACCAAAAGAGTTTTCTTGTTGTGAAGCATTGTTATCAAAATTAGGCATGTCAACATTTGCATCATCTAGCCCATGAAATTGATCAATAAGAGTTGTATTACTAATTTGTATTGAGTTGTTATTATGACCAAAATTCATTTCATAAGTTTTCTCAATATGATTGGTAACATATATGTCTTTCGCGGGATTATTACCATTACTGTTACCATTAATAATTGATAAGTTTTTAATAAAAGGGCTAATCAACTCTCCATTAGTACTAATTCGAAGCCCGACATAGTTGTTAGTAATTGATTGAAGGTTTCCAATTGATCTAGGGTTACTTGAACTCTTAACATCTTGAGAACTTTGTCCTTTATCAAAGTTTAATAACCCCTTTGAAAACAATCCTTGTTGATCAATACCTCTAAAGCTTGGTAATTTGTCAAGAATTGAAACATTTTGATTAGGGATTTGAGATCCTTGATTAGGGTAGAGTTGCATGTGATCATTAGGTTTAATATGATCTCCAAATGAGTTCAACCCTTGTGATGAGCTACGTTCTCCCTTTTCGAAAAATGTACCACCATTTAATTTACCTGTAGCAATCATATAACATTTGTAAGAATTCATAATAACTACTTTGGATTTCATACAACCATGTCCGAGGAATCTATGTTCAACCCCTTGTGAAGCCACACCTCATCACTTAGTGTAATTCTAGTCCAACAAGAGATAATTATAATAAATTATTACGTTTACGACAAACAAACATTTTTTCACTATTTTTGACTTTTCTGCGTTAGTTATTTTTGTAAATTTTTAAAAAAGATGTATATATAATTATGCATCATATATTACCATAAATCTTTTAGAACTTCTAATATAGAAAGATGAATTGCAAATATATAGAAATAATGGTCTAATGTGTTTAGATTTAGCCTAATTTATTTAGTTGCTTAATTTGATTATTGATTGTTTGTAATTATTAAGAAATCAACTCACAACATACTTAATCTCATGATTATACCTCTGAACTATGTTATATACTCTATCATACCCATCAGACGAGAGTTCTTAATCTAGAAGTATCGATGCAGTACGCCATGTCCTTCTTAAATCCTCATACATGATGTTAGATACTCTTTTCGAAATGAGAAATGAATGAAATTCAAGCAAATGACTTTTCATCAAGTCAACTTCCGATAACATTTCAAGAAACCAACTCAGTCTAAAATTCTACCTCATGTTTGCATGCATCGTCAAAATATGTTATATACTCTATTAGCAACTAATTAAGTGATTACCTTGAGATTGTGTTAGGAGTTCTAGATATTGTTGTTGAAGAGTGTTGGTAAGGAATGTGATTTCATTCAATACAAAGCTTGATCTAAATGGTCTTTCATTCCAATTACTTGGAATGCCATATTGCATGGATCCCGTTGCTTCTGCAATCTTCTTCAAGAATATACGATATTTCTACAAAGAACAATGTATATATTAAACAAAACATAATGTTTTAATTATACATATATTACATATAATTTGAAATGATCATGCTATATATGGAAATGTTCATTTCATTTGAGAATATAAATTTGACTTAAATTTAGTATTTGGCAAATAAAAGAATTTCAAATTTTAATTTGAGTCAAATTCACCAATGTTTTAAAAGTGGTTAAAGATAAGAATTTGAGAATGATTTCCCAAACCTTATTATTCTCAAATTCTTCATTAATGAATTCATAATTAAAATCTACAATTTGAAATGAAATAATGTTTGTTCCCAAACACAACCTGATAGTTTTTTTTTTTTAGAATTCCATCAATCTTGATATAACAAGATCAATATTTAATTACATGATTTATTTACTTTTTGAATATAAAAATATAATTAGGTAAATAAATCATGTAAATATGATTAAATATTTCAAAACATCATCAAAACATTGATGATAGCAATCTTGTTATATATCTATCATATTCTATCACATATAAAAGATTATGATGTACAAAATCAATGGTTTATAGTTCGTTTGAACGGGATATACTGAGTATGACGACAATGATGCAAATCAATGGCAATAAATGTACGTGAATGAGACGTAAACTTCTCAGTAGTGAATGCAAGCATGTACATGAATACAATGTATAAGGCTTATATTCTAGAGTGATGTATAAGATAACAGTTATTAATCAAGTTAGGATGCAAATATTTTTTGATCTTTTACAGTCTAAATGTATGATAATCAACAATGTATGAAATGATAGAATATATAATAGTAGTATATTATGGGGCCTCAAGTATGAACTTAAGTTTTAAGTTGAATCTCACGTATGCAAGGCCGCCCATAGAGAAACAGGCTTAAAATACTAGGAAAAATTAATTTCATTGTCAATAAATATTATTATCTAATTGTTGCAATTTACGACTTAAAATATGTGCTTATAGTTGAAATAATATGCATGTGTTTTTGTTTTGTATATGAAGGCTTGTTCTTTTATTTGCTATTTCACTTAGAACCTCTAAAAACAAGAAACGACATTGTTTACCTGCAAATGACTTGCGACATTTTCACGTCTTAATCCCGGAACATTCATGAGCTCTAAAATCTTTTTCGGTACAGCTTCTGCTTATAGAGAAGAAAAATAAAATAACACTTAAATATTCAAAATAAAAGAATAGATTAAGAAAATTTTAATTCTAAAAATCTCACCTTAATTCGGTGATTAGCTTTCAAAAATTACACCGTTCATATATCCTATAAAAAAAATTCGACCTTTGCATCATTTTTCTTTAAAGAACTTCATCATTGTTAATTTTCTTTAACAAAGATGACAGTCACAAGTCAAAAGTCTTCTAAAAAATTGCATTAAAGATCAGTTTTTATTCTAGAATTGACGAAAAGTGAGATTTTCAGAATTAAATTTCTGATATATAATCAATTACATTATTGTAAAATAGTGTTACTTACTCTCTAGGCCAATTGTATGAACGGCCTCTAAGAATATGTTATGAAGAGAAGTAGTCCAAACCAACTTAGGTTTTTTAGGACAACTCTTCTTCCTTATTCCACCACCATTAACCCTTTTCAATCTCTTCCCCTTATTATTTTTTGCTCTATTTTTCTTCAATTGGGCATTCGACGAAGACGGTTCAAATTCATTATTGATCATGTTGCCATTGTTATTAGGGTTGTTGAAATGCATCATTTCATTTGTAATCACAGGAGACATACCAAATGAAGGAAGTACTTCTTCAGTGTTAGTTTTGTTAGTACTTTCTTTTGCTGTAATAGCATATTGCCATAGCCTCGATAGATCATATGCTGATAATGGCTTTATGAGATAGAAAACTGCCCCTAATTCTAATCCTTTTAGCATTATGCCTTTGTCTTGGTCTGCTGACATTACTACACATAAAATTATAGAACAATAGAATTAATAAATTAATTAAATTACTACGTAACAATATTAATGTCAAAGTCTTAATGGTAACAATACAGAATCCGCGAGCTAATTCAACTAGAATAAATGAATGTGATGATTAATTATCTTTAACAAAAATTATCATGAAATTTGTAATCGTGTATGTATGATAGTAAATTAAATTATTTTATCTTCAAAATAATGAATTCATCGGTAGGTTTTGTGACCACCAATTGAGTAACTCTAGTAAAATTTTATATCATAATAAATTAAAAATTAATTCTCAATTACCACAAAAAATGATTTTACGACTTTGTTGCTTCATATAAACGATTCTAAGTCTTTTAAGATTAAGGCTTTTAAGACTAGTGTTGCTGTTGTTGAAATAAATTAATTAAATTTGTTTTTTCTCTTGAAGAGATTGGTCTCTATCTCTGTTGTCCTGAATTTCTAAAGTGATGATTACTAGTGTTTTTTTCACCTAATTGCAAACCTACCTCAACAAAAAAGTTTTAACATTCTTTTATTGAATTTTGTGTATGTTCACTACAATATAATTTGCTTTTAATGGGATATATTTAACGTTATTTAATTTAAATGTCACTACTTTAAATTTCTAATGGTATATGTAGTAGATTTAGTGACATTTATTAAACCTTTTAGCATTATAATAAAAAATTATACTAAAACTTTTCGCGACATAGGATCTAGTGACATTTCTATTAAATGTCACTATAGACTATAGTAACAATTTCATATACCACCAAAGGCCGAATAAAGTGTCACCAAATCACTTTATAGACTTTATAGTGGAACTTAAAATAAAAACCAACAAGTATTATACTAAAAATATAAATCAGTGACATTTTTATAATACCGAAAAGTTAAATTTGTTGTTGTGGTTTTAATTTAATAACATTCACTTATGTAAACTTTAATTAATTTATTTGTGAACAAAATTAAATATTCATCTATTTTATTAAATATTTTCTAAGAAAATGCGAGGCTGTTGAACCATCTAAATAAATTTTAGTATTTTCTTTCAGTATTTCAATATTTTTGAATTTTAACATTAAATTCGAAGATGAACTTTTGCTTTAAAAGGGTTTTATTCAAAAGATTAAAAAACAAATATAACAATAATAAATATATTTAATAGCAAAATAAAGATTTCCAATATATATATATATATATATATATATATATATATATATATATATATATATATATATATATATATATATAAATATATATATATAAATATATATATATATATATATATATATATATATATATAAAAGAACTAAATGATGAATTATATAAGAGTATACACTTACAGACTACAGGAATTTTGAAGTCTCGGTCAACATGTTTAAGGAGATCAAGGCCATTCATTTCAGGCATGTGTACATCCGTCAAAATCAGATCAAATGATTGTTTTTTCATTCTTAGTGTATACAAAGCATCCAATGGATTTTTCATAGCAACAACTGCAGATTTAAACAATAAAATATTTGTATACATATATATTCAGTATATATTTATAAACAATCAGAAAATAATATACAATTATAAAATTGAAATTCAGAATAATCTAAAAAGGAAGAGTAAGATAACTAATTAAAATAATATGATTATGTCTTATTTATTTATTTATTTATTTATGTGTGTGTTTAACAAAAATACACTTCTATAAAATTTTACAAAAATTAAATACATTGGCTAGTTTTTCATGCAACTAGTTACTTGCTTGTCTAATTTTAAAATTTAATAGATGTTAGAGTATAAAACATATCATGTAGCCTTAACTCTCAATAGATTTTCTCAAATATATTGAAAATTAAACAAAATCAAATTAAAAAAGTGAAGTTAATGAAATTGGATGAAAGATCTTTGAAATAAAAGATGAAAAATGTAAAGTCCTATATAGGAGTAACAAACAAAATAACGAAGATTGACATTAGACTTGACCTTTGTAACCTTGTGCAAATCGTAAAATAATTAAAAAAGTAGCAAAAATTTTCAATTAAAGTTGTTAAACATACATGAAATAAAGACAAGAATTATAGACAAAGAAAGGAAAATCATATTACAAAAAGTCATGAAAAACTAATAGGAAAACAATAGGAATGATATATCCTTTGTTGGTAGAAGTATAGAATCATCATCTTACAAAGAAATGCTAATTTTAAAATTATATCTCGACTGTATTAATCTGAAATAATTTAAATCCTAGTTTTTGTTAACTCGTTTCATGGTTTGATTCGAAAAACAAGGTATATATTCAAGTCTTTATTTATATATATCAGCCTAAAATTAAAAAAAAAAAAATCAAGCCACTAGAGGGGAGGTTTAATTCCCAATTCTTTTCCATAAAAAAAATCAATAAGATGCTTATTCTAATTAAAAAATTTCATTGTTCTCTTTTGCAAATTAATTTGAAATAAGATTTGGGGAAAATTCAGTTTTAATTTGAATAAATTATGAAAATGAGTTAAAAAAGACCTCATCCTTATATACAAATAGATACGTCAAGCTAATAGAAGAGATGAATTTGTACCATGATGATACATCTTTTGAAGAACTCCTGCAAGAATTGATAGAGTAATTGGATCATCATCAACAAGAAGGATGTTAATTTCAGGGTAACTAGAGCTTCCCATACTTAAATGCTTATTTTTTTTCTTTTAATTTCAACTTAAGAAATCTTTTTATTTTTACAAAATTGATTTTCCAAAGCCCTAATACCAATCCTTTTTATAGAGAACTAACACCAAATGATATTATACAAATGTCACATTATAAGTGGGTGCACTCTTCTTTGTATGATGCAAATATTTATGTCTCTTACTTTTTTCCTTTGTCAAAAAATGTAAGTCATACTTCTATATATGTATTATATAAAAGTTATAAAGATTTTACATGATTACAATTTGACTTTTAATGAAATTGTGTCTCAAGAAAAATAAAATAAAATACTTAAAGATAATTAACAAGTTATAAATTTTTAATTCATGTGAAACAATTACGACTTGTGCAGTCAAACTTATAATAATTTGATTATTTATGATATTTACATAAAAAGTTATATTTGACAGTCATTCTAAATATTTATGAAGTATATTATAAGATTTTTAATATATAAACTTTATGAAACATAAATAACATCATAGTCTTGTATTTTTCAATTACTAATTTAAATTTAGATAAAAGATACTCCCTCCGTTCCTATTTGTTCTTTCTATTTGGGTATTTCACAAAGATTAAGAAAAAGAGAATCTTTGGTGGTAGTGGGTATTATTTTAATTATATAATAGTGGGAAGTAATGATTGTATTGGAAGTATGAGGTTGTAGTGGGTATTATTTTAATTAAATAGTAGTGTGAAGTAATGATTGTATTGAAAGTATGAGAGAGAAAATAATTATAAATAAAAGAAAATGGGTACATTAAAAGAAAAGGGGGATTTTAAGGGGTAAAAGTGAGATAAAAACTTTCTAAAAATAGAAAGTATTCTAAAGTGGAAGAACTTTTGAAACTACCCGTTATAGTATTGTGGAAGATCAAAAAGGAACGGAGGGAGTAATAAAAACTATTAATTTTCATATATATATATATATATATATATATATATATATATATATATATATATATATATATATATATAATTGTTGACTTTGATCATAAGTTTGAAGATCCCTACTAATGTAGTCAACTTAGTTTGAAATTAGCATCTTTAATATTTTATACTTTTGCATAATAATAGATGTATTAATTAGTGTTATGTTGACGGGTTCTCTTTGGCAACAAACTCCTCTGATAAAGGTAAAGTCTATCATCTTGTAATTTTCATCAGAATCTTGTAATTTTCATCAGAATCTGATCATAATTTCTACAAAAGAGAAACACTATTACTAGGTATGATGATGAATTAAAGATAATAATGAATAAAAGAAGATAATAAAATAAATGGGGTAGTACATAAGCTGATGATAAGCATATCAATTAGTGTGTACTGCATGCAAGTCGTTTAATCTTAATCACTACTTAAGGAAAGATATTACAAGTGGATATCAATGCTTTTTCACATTCTAGATTCTCCCAATTACTTGTGATTTTTTACCTTATTGACTGATAAAATCAAATATAATTCAAGTTTTTTTTAATTAATATGTAGCAAGAAAGTAGGAAAAAAGAAAGAAATCCTTAAGGTTATTAGTATATTACATTGGGAATTAAGGATTTGATTTCTTATTCTAGAAACGTATTCCAAGCTTTTTGCATGTTCATTTCTTCCCAATAATAGTATATATAAAAAGGTTAATAATTAATAATTTTAGCACAAAAGATAGATTAATCTTTTAATTAACAATGCTTATCTAGTTATTCTTAATTTAAGAATTTGTTTAATAGAACTTTTTTCTCTCTTTTCATGTAATGGTGCAATTATATTAAAGCCTTATAATTCTTCTCATCATAGGAGAGATTAACGTTTTGATGAATCAACAGATATTTATAGGGATATAATTTAAAACGTAAATATAAGAAAGGGCTTAGGTGTAGTAAATACTGAGAAGAGAATGAAAAGTAATTGTTTAAGATGATTTGTCATATTGAATAACGAGGTATTAGCAAGCTGGTAAGAAATATATAGTAAGTTGGAGCTCATATAGTCGATCTTAATTTAGATTTACATTTTGATATAGTAGAATTAAAATCAAAATTTATGGAGAAAAATAATCCATGAGGACGACCACCGAAAAATATTTATTGATTCATGTAGTTTATTCTTATTTATCAAAATTTAAGATTTGGTATCGGTGTTGTGTTGTGTTGTGATTTTATTTCAATTATTTAGTTGTAATCCCCCAAATTAAATTTGTCTATAATATTATAAATGTATAGATGCTCGTGAAATACACAAATGTGTGAGTGTTAAGACTATTACATTTTATGAAAACTTATTACATTAAAAAATTAGCTTTTTGGATAATTTTATAAAAAAATTCTACTCCAAGTTGAATTATTAATTAATCTTTTTTTGAATTAAATATAAAAGATTATCATAACGTTTACAACAAGTATATATACTACTAGTTTCTAAATATCAAAATTAATCGTGATACAAATACGCTTTGACTACAAAATTAGCTTTGTTTATTTTTGTAATTAATATTATCAAAATAAATGTATGGCTTATTTTAGAGGAAAAGATCAGAGTTTCGTTAAAAAAAATAGATAAGTTCATAAAAGGGATGATGGAGCAATATTGAGTTCACAAATAAGTTAAGTTCAATAAAAGAAATTGTCTATTCTAGTAAAAATAAATTCAATTTATTAAAAGTTAAGTTTAATAGAAAAATAATTGTTTATTATAAAGAAAAAATATCACTGAATAAGTAAAAATAATTTACTTTGGTAAAAACGTTTAATTTTAGTTCAAAGAATAAATTGAGGTCAACAAAAATAAGTATAATTAATTCAATAAAAAAAAATCTAGTTTAATTCCCAGGCATTTTTAATTATCAAAAAGAATAAATTTATATAGAATTAATAGGTTTTGATATGGATTATTATATTTAAATAAATTTTTTTTTGATAAGTAAATAACTTTAGATATAAGTTCAAATAAGTTATATATAAAATAAAACGACGCCTAATTAAGATTATGTTTTCAGTTTTGCTAGCTAAAAGCCAATGTAACAAGTGTTTCTTAGCTAATGTAACAAATGTTTCTTGTGCAGAAACATAAAATATATGAAATGAATATATATATATATATATATATATATATATATATATATATATATATATATATATATATATATATATATATATCACACAGATAGATATATATATATATATATATATATATATATATATACATATATATATATATATATATATATATATATATATATATATATATATACATATATATATATATCACACAGATATATATATATATATACATATATATATATATATATATATATATATATATATATATATATATATATATATCACACAGATATATATATATATATATATATATATATATATATATATATATATATATATATATGTATATATATATATATATATATATATATATATATATATATATATATATGTATATATATATATATATACATATATACATATATACATATATACATATATACATATATATATATATATATATATATATATATATATATATATATATATATATATATATATATATATATATACATATACATATATACATATATACATATATACATATATACATATATATATATATATATATATATATATATATATATATATATATATATATATATATATACATATATATATACATATATACATATATATACATATATATATATATATATACATACATATATATATATATATATACATATATATATATATATATATATATATATATATATATATATATATATATATATATATATACATATATATATATATATATATATATATATATATATATATATATATTCCACTTAGAGGTGTTCAAAAGATATATGATATAATTCGATATTTACTCATCTTTAAAAATGTATTAATTATTATATAAAAAATAGATAGAATATCCGATTTTGAATTGCCTAGAAACATTTAAACTAAAATCGACCTGATAATCAAATAAACACCTCTAACTCTAATTACAGAAAGCAATAATTAATCAGGTTATGAGGAGAGTTGAATGACGAAAAATAGTTCCATCATCAAAAAGAGATAACGAGATTGCGACCAACTAATTTCAAACTGATAATTTTAATAAATATTAATAAATATTATAGTTAGGAATCTAATATTTTGCTTAGTAAGAAGGAATCTAGGAAATAGTTAGTTTTTTTAAAACTTGTGCATTTGAGCCCTAATCTCTTAAATGATTAATTAGATAAAATGTACGTTTGTGTACAATATTTTTGAAACTATATAGTAAAGAAATTATTAAATTATATAGAACAAATTCTTACATGTGTTAAGTCCAATATTATTACCTACTATCTTTTTCAATTTTTTAGGAGTGGTTTGAGACATTCCGTGGGTTTCCAAAAGCGGTATCAACTAAAAATAAATTGTTAAAACCACCTTTAATTTAACAAAAATTGTTTTTATTTGGTGAATATTTATAGTAAAGAAAAAGGTACTCCTAAGTCCTAATTGACATAAACTTAAAACTTTTTCTATGAAAGACTTTTTATGCGTCTTATTTGATGAATTGTCATTTAATTCATAAATGATAATAGGGCATTAATTTTTGAGATCACAAATGAAAATAATTTCAACGTTAGAATGCTTATTTGTTATTGGTTATTATTTGTGCTTTTTTCTTTTCAACAATTTATAAAATAATAAAGTTTTTCTAGTTATGAGTAAAAAATATGAAGACTATTGATGAGAGTTAAAATCAAATATTAGGGGTTTTTCTTTTCAATTGTTGAATTCATTCATTTTTCACAATTTATAAGTCAAAAATAATCTTACAACTCGGATCATTATGATTTTGTAGATCATAAACTTGGAGCAAGACCATGTTTAAATTTTTTTATAATTTTTTATTACAAGATATAGGCTAAGGAAAGTGAGGTTAGACATGTGCGGATTAAGTGTGTGGTTATTGAGGTCAGTTGACATCGCTTAAATCCAATATAAAATCAAGTCGCATATGTAAATATACCTTAGATGAGTTATTTAATGTATTGTCTTCCATGTGAGTGGCCAAATTTCAAAATCCGTTAAGTGCATTTTACTTAAAAAAAAAAATTTGACATAAATGTTTTTTTTTTTGGATCTACCACTGAGGCTAAATAAGAATTGAACTCTAAATCTTACTGAAAAAATTGATACTTAATTACTTCAAATAAAATATAATCTTATCCTCTAAATTTACCTTTTAACTTTTTTTTAAAGGAATTTATGTTTTACTAGCTAAACTCATTTGTCATGATAAGAGTAACTTATTTGAAAATATTTGACTTGAAAGTTAAAACAAAAACAAGCTCTAGTAGATTCTTATTAGATTAAGTCAAAGGCTAACAAAAGTGTGTTAACTCATATGAATAGACTTGATTGAAACCATTATTTAAATTTTTTTTAATATTTTGATGATTTAATTGATAAATTTCTCCACAACGGCCGAGGTTTGATGAGTTAGAATTAGGGCTTGTTATTTTAAATTAAATTTATTTTTAGTTTATTTTTGACTATTGCTTTTTCTCACACATTTTATTTCACCAACTTTTTAGTCTTTTAGTTAATTTCAATTTATTAAGTTAAGAAGAAACTTCTAAACATCATTACTAGATAGGAAACCCTTAGTAGGGAACTCATACTAGGTTGAGTCCTTTATAGGTGACTAAAACAACTAAATGCATTGAAAAATACTTAGAGATGAGAGTGTAATCATCATCCTATTCAGTATATCCCGCTCATAGAAAAACTATGAATAGGATCTGGGGAGGAAAGGTTGGCGTCAACTCATACCCATAAAGGAGAATGTGGTCAAAGGAGTTCTCCAGCTCGTGAAAGATAAAGAGACGAAGCTACACGAGAATAAATAATATACATATAAATAAAATAAATAAGTAAGACCAACTAAAAAGTAAAAAAGAGAAAAAAAAACTTTTATATGAAACGTAACTACTAGTCAGTTTTATTGTAAAGCAAAAGTAACATAAAATGTTCAAGAAATTTTACTTTTAAGTCTTGACAAGAACGTTTTTTTTAAGCTAAATGACAAAATTAAACTCAGTAATATTTTTGGGTTTTCGTGAATTTGTCATGTGCATTCAATATTTTCTTCCAAACTTTAGGCTCTTCATGTTCTCTAACGTTCTTCCTTTCACAATTTTTAAAAATTATTTGAACTTATTAATTATTTTTGAACTTAGTGGTAAAGTAATTTTGACATTTAAATGTAACCCAAATAAACATGCGCTTAACATCCAAACTTATTAGCCACTAGCTATATATTTAAACAAAATTAAAGCTTGTTCAACCAAATTAGTTTTTAGCTATAATTATTAATTATTTTCTCTTTTGCATTTTTACAAGAATCTTAAAATTCTATTTAATTGGTTAAAAACTAGCAGGTTAGGAAGAATCTCCAAACATAATAAGAAATGAAGTCTTTAGCAAGGGAGATCATACTTAATTCCTTGTGCCTCTAACAACTAAATGTGTTAGAAAATTACTAAGAGATAAGAAGGTACAATCAATAGTCAATTCTCTAACATGTTAAAATTAGCATAAAACAAAAATAACATAAAAATTATCTAGAATTTATAATTCAAACCTTGGACAAAAACATAAACCAATTATGTTTTTGGGTGTTTAATGTTCATGCACATGTCATGTGCATCCAAAACCTTCTTCCCTTGTAAGTTATGTGATCCTTTATCTTCCCTAACTTTCTTCCTTCACAAATAATCTAAAGTCAAGTTTTTTTGACCTAATTTTGACTTAAGTCCAAACATCTGATCCGAAATCAATCTGATAGTCTGATTGTACACCTCTATAGATGCCAAATGTCTAAACTTATTAGCTTTTATTTTAACTTATTTTTCTATAAACTCATTTTGAAGAACTAAGTGCATAGATGGTTACTAAACACTTAGCTCAATAGCATAAGGAATAGGGGTACTAAAGCACATGGATTATTCACTTCAAAATAAAAAATTTATGGATGATATTCAAAATAAAAATCCATACAAAAAAGTTTCAATGACATGAATTACTTCTATTAAATTATTACATTAGCCATAAAAAACAATATCAATTACTATAAAGCTCTAGAATTATACATATACAAGTCACCTTAGTCAAAAAATTGGATCACTAAATGAGTAAAATCTGCAACTCATCAAAAGCTAGATTTTAGTTGCTCATACAATGCCCAAAGAATAATCCCAATTAGTGTATCCCTAGCCAAATCTTTAAGAACTTTACCGATCCAAGCATTAGGAATATCAGCACCAGCTCGTTTCCCGGCTAAGTCTCGAAAGCGTAGATCTCCTAGGTCCGAAACAAGTGCATATATCACTCCATTCAAGTGGCCTTTTCCGATTACTCCTACCACTCTCTTACAGTTATTTACAGCTTTGCTCCGTTTCAGAGACCATGCTAGGTACTGCAATGAAACAACCACACAGAACTAAGTATATAAGCAATTTATTACATACATTTCATTGCCCTAATGCCGCTAAGTGACTCCCACTTAGGTGGGGTCGAGGTCGGGGTCGTATGTATGCAACCTTACCCCCTTGTTAGTGAGAACAAAAAGATTTCGATGACAATCAAAGTAAGAAGTACTATGCCAAAAATTTAAGCTGAATGATTCGAAACTTGAAAGAAATGGGAACATCACCGTGTCGCGCTCGAGTATAAGTGGCTGTACAAGGGAAGGATAAGCGGAGCTTAGTTTTTCATAAAGCTGATACGGGTTATCATCAGTACCCAATTCCTGTAACCAATGGAAGTGTTAACAAATTACACAAGAAAATGAAAGTACGATACCAAAAAAGGGCACAACAGGATGATTTATCGCATCAAAGAAAATTCAAAGATATAAGCTTGATTGTGCATAGGGATGTTCAATGAGCCGCACACCCAATTTAAACCCTTATCCGGCCCGTTTTTATAAGGGCTTTGTAAGGGCCGGGTTGAAAATGGGTCGGGCCGAAAACAGGCTCTACTATAATTAAAATTGAACACCCCTATTTGTGGATATGAATCTTCTAAAGGGGCATTCTACAGCATTTAGATTCATGACTTGGTATAAAAAAGAAGCAGCAACCTTCACATTGTCTCTGGAAGCAGCTGATGTGGAAGTGATTCCACGGATGACTGAACCAACTAAGCTAATTCTTTCGGCCCATTTCAGTGAGTCCCATGCCCTCTCGAGCTACACGAATATAAAGATATTAGATATTAATATGATGAATCAAAATCCTTAAATGTCTCCGAAAAAAACTCGATAAATTCAAGACTTACAGTAATTTCAATGGGTCGATCCCCCAACACTATTTGAGCACCGATTTCTTCAGAAACTATCCGAGCAACACGAAACTGCAAACAAATATCATCTCAAGAAATCAGACAAGCTCCCCATTATACATGAAGGCAAACCTTTGCTAGTTGACTACCTCGTCTCCAAAAGGTCGATCAACATCTGAAGAAATCTTTGATGAGAAGACAGCCAACAATAGCCTTAGTGCCAGTGCCGTTTGCCCCCCTATAATAAGAAGGGAAAAGAAGTGTTAGCAAACAAACACCGGATTAATCAAAGCGCAATGGCCATTTTGATGGTTGACAAAGTGAAAATCTATGTTACTTGGCCTTGGGTACTAATGTCGGATACTGGTACGTGTCCAAGTGTTGAATACGTCTAAATATTCAATTTTAAGCCTAAAATGAAGTGTCTTACTGCCATAACAATGTCCGAGCATCAACGATCAGACACAAGTATGTGAAGCAAAATGAAGAGTCCAAGTAACATAGGTGAAAATATAAGAAGGCTTACCCAAGTTTATGCTACGGCCAACTGCACCAAAAAATTCTGCACCGCTTAAGGAAAACATACTCGAGCTCAGTTGATTTCCTGGCTGACTGCTGCTTGAAGTGTACATGATCCCAGCTCTGAAGACGAAAGTCTGTAACAATTAAAGTTAAGCCATGGATTGAAAACTAGCGGTCTAGCACATATATACATAGTTATAGATGCTGATGGAAAGGATAACCTAGAGCGGTAGGATGTCGAGACTCAGGACCATCTATCTATACAGAAGTCCATTTAGACAACAATGGAGGAGGAAGAATTCATGAATCAAAGCATTACGAATATACCATTCATCATAACATATGACTAGACAGCAATAGCAGCAGTAATGTCAAAGCTTAAAACCCAAAAGTACGCGACCATACAGGAATTATCTACGTAGAAAAATTTTAGTTATAAGGTTTTCATTACTTGGGGTAATCAAATCTTCTGATATCTACTAATTATTTTAATATCATTACTTTCATCGTTAATAGTATTGTTTAGCAATAGTTCTAATCATCGATTTTGAGCCCAAATCTCAATTCGATAATTGCTTATCCTAGTCATTATGTGTCTCCTTGTTCTTTTGAAATCACTCTAGTTCAAACCTTCCCCCTTCTGTACATGCTCAAACCAACAAAGAAGATTTTCCTTCTTATCTCCAATTGCAGAAAGATTCAATACATCGACCTATATAATCACACTGGTCTAATGGTGTCCAATGAAATTTTCTCATTAACATTAGACTCCTCGATCACATGGAACCCCATTTGCAGATACGCATTTGAGTCAACCTCATTAAATCTTATGCGTCACATATTGGACAATATCTCCGTCTTTTTGAAAAGTATCCCTAAACACTGAAAATATTTACTCAACCATAATTCCTTATCTCCAAATCTTATCACAGCTCTACATGGTTTCTTTGTACTTATATGACATTAAGTATGCTCCACGTTACTTCAACTTACTCTTAGATCCCTTGATTCCAACTCGTGTCCACAAAATTCTAACTTAGCAAGGTTCTCTTCTTTATTCTCATCCACTAATACAATATAATTAGTAAACAACACACACCACAATACTTCCTCCCAAATCAAATATGCTATCTTGTCTAAAACAGTTACAAATAATAAAAGACTTGAAGCAAAGGCCTTAAACCAATAGTAATAAAAAAAAAATCCTCCTATGCTCCTCTTCAAATCCTATATTTGTCTTCACTATCTGGCACGATCGTACACCTTCTTCTGGTCGATGAAAACCATGTCAAAACCTTAACATGTGATACTCCAATAATTGTCTCATCAAATGTAATATTTCCATGGTAAACCTTCCCTACACTACATGAATCCAAATACGTTCTCTAAGATACTAGCATATCATCTCAAATGACCCTCTAATACCAAGGACCCACTAATTTATTCAACTTCATCTCCTTTGATGCAACTTCTTCCTCCAATCTCAATTAAATGTCACAGATATTTTTGTTCTCATTTTGATAGTATATGGTTCTTTGGTTTAGGATTATAATGTCACATTCACCCCCAAATGTCTCGAGGAACCAACTCAACTAAAAACTTAAGATAAAACTTAAGCCGATGGTTAAAGCTCCAGCATATGCTATATATTCTAACACGTCGGTCCAGCCCAATGGGCTAGAAGTGTGGATGCAGCACAGACCCTCTTCGTACAGGCGGTTAATATTCTACTTTAAATGAGGGTCGGTTGAGATTCAAACCCGTGACATAGTTGAAGCTCTAACATATGTTACATACTCCCACTTAATGGCATTGGGTAATCGAATTCGGTGCATTAGCGTGGGTATAATTACAAAATTCAATACTTATTAGTTATTACTGAATTTCAACATATTTTGTTTCACTCCATAAATTAATCTCAACCTTTAAACATTCAATTGAAATTCACAAAATCAAAAATAAAATTCAATAAATTGAAAGCACAAAGACTTGCCTGCTGCGGCAAAGTTCAACAACAACATTATCAGGTTGTAGAGTTCGAACAACTCGATCAACATGCAAAGAGGAAGCTTGATCAATATGAGTAGTACCCACCAACCATATCTCATCAGGCTCCACAAATTCCGACCTCCAAGCGGGTACAGGCCCGAATTGATGTTTCTGGACCAAGACTAAACAACCCATATCAGCTAAATCCAACAATTCAGGGTAAATTTCTGAAATTGTGGAACGAGAAAGAGAAGAAATTTGAGAAGAACGGAAGTCGAATTCGGGTGGTGGAGGTTTGATTGAAGCATTACAGGTAATTGTGGGGAGATAAGTTTTCAAATTGAGATTGGAAGGAGTGAAAAAACTGATGGGTTTTGAAGTTGGATTGAAGAGAAATGGCGATTGAGTCGCCATCGCCATTGATGAATGAAGAAAAAGAAGAATATGGGTTTTGTGTTGGTTTGTACTCCTATTAGGATTTGGTGATTGGATATTTCAGGGCGAGTTGTGTGGATTTTGGTGTGTGTTGTGATAAAGCAATTTGTTGCCTAGAGGTTTACTAGTGGTTGTTGTTCACACTTGTTTGAAGCTTGAACAAATTTTTAGTGTAGTCAAGTTTTGTGATCAACTTGTGAGAAGTCTTTATTTTTCATACTCATGAATCTTGCCACTTGAGGAGTAATTAGTGTTCTCTTGGTTATTAAGTAATTTGACTTGGTATCTCTTTTTTGAATCTATATGAAGACTAGATGTTTATGTAGTGTTATTGTAGGGTCGTGTCAGAGTAAGCCATGTGCTTACTATATAATGTTGTGGTGGTTCACCAACAACATTGGATAGTGTCATGTTGTGCTCAAGTTTATCATACAATGCCTCGTGACAAGGTACATACATGCAGCTTATGGATTATGACGCAATATTGCAGGTCAAAGTACTAATTTCTTATGTATTGTGTCGTACCATTTTCAAAATGCACGAACTTGGCACGCTCGTGGCCCATGCCTGCGATAGGTTGGTCATGTCGTGTCTGGTTGCGAACTATGTCATGCCCAGTTGCGAGTTGTATCGTGTCGTGGCATGGGCAGTGTTCGTATCGGCTCGACTCGTGCCTATTCTAATATGGACTATGATATAGGAGTAGCAATCTATTTGAAATAGGACTAGATGTGGACTCAATGTGTGACACACTCTTTTTTAAGGTCACTTAATGTTTGCTATTTATATTCCTCCTTGCAATTTAGAATCGCGATGTTCTTGGCCTAAATGGTAGCTTAAGGATGTGCAACTATATTTCAGTAACATTAACTACAACACATGAAAAAGCACTCTAGATATTTAGCCAATGTCAAATAATTTTCGATTATTTAATTATAAATAAGTAGCTGAATGGTCAAACTATCTAATATTTTCTCCGTTTCATATCACTTGTAACATTACATGATAATGCACTATTTATTCATCAACCTTAATTTGTGATTAATTTTTAATCTATAAGTTAAAACATAGTCAAGTGGAATCTTATTTAATTCATTTCAATGTAAAGATTATTAATATAAAATTTTTATAATTTTTTATTATGAAAAATTAGAGATATCAAAGATTGAATTAATACATAAAACTACGTGAAAAGTCAAATGGTGCAAATATTTTAGAACGAAGTAAGTACTAAATTAGTTATTTGAAATGTAACTTGTTATGAATGGACTAACATACAACAAGATGATTCAATCAGCATGTTTAAAATTAACTAGTCAAATTAATTATAAATTAAATAAATTGATTAAATTAATCACTCTAATCAATTGTGAAATATCAATTACTATAATTAGTTATCGGTCAAACAACTCTTTTCTTTACAACGAGATAGTGGATTGTAATATGTATATTTGCGACTATCCAATAACAAAGATGGTAGGGCTGATGATTATATTATGATTATGCCTATAACTTTTCCGCCAAAGTTTATATCAATCATACAAAATTTTCACTTTCGATTACTTTCTAGAAATACAAACCTAGTAATTATGTACTTCACTTAGCTATTTTTCCCTAAGTCATAACTCATAAAAGAAAAAAGAACAAAATATTACCAAAAAAAAATTTCATACTCTGTTTCATTTAACGCACATGTTTGGAAATTGGAATTTACAAATAATATTACCATGAAATAAATAAAATATAATATCCTACTTATTATTATTATTATTTGTAATCCTCCGTTACCAATCAAAAAATTGGTAAAGCCTAACTAACAAAAAGAATACAACCTTATGTACTCTGTTCTACAAAGCTCTAAAATAAAAAAAAAAATTTATACTTTTTACATATTTAATGACAAAAAAAAATCCTATTATTATATTTTTTTTATTAAATAGAATAATTCCATAATGGCAAATCCATTTCTTCATCCTCAAAAGTATTACTCCACCCAGTTAACAGAGGAGGAGGTATCATTCCCATTCCTTGATACATTTCAGTTAAGAACCCAGGTGAACCACAATCATCATCCATATAAATCACATTTGTATCGTTCGAAATAGTCTGCACCGCCGTACTTGCAATCTGCTGCGGAGGACGAAACGCCTCTGCGGCCTCAGCAGCAGCACGTTGAATATCTTTAGTATCATTCGAGGCGGGAAGAGGTAACCGCCATGCCGAATCAGCAAAGTTAAGACAAGCACCATGACGACCTCTAAGAGCCATGGCAGCTACATCATGAGCTCGAGCTGCCATTTCAGCTGTCGGGAAAGTTCCCAACCAAATCCGGGTTTTTTTGTTGGGTTCTCGAAGTTCGCAAACCCATTTACCTGAATTCCTCTGACGAACACCCCTATATACGGGATGTCTCGTTTCCTTAAAAATTTTTCGACCTGCCCGTTTTTTCGGGTAGGCTGATGCTAACATAAATTCGTCCTCGGTCGAGGGCGGACTTATTGTTTCAGAAGGTGATCCTTCATAACTAAAAAACATGTCCATCTTTTATTTTATCTGTATGTTTATTTATTTTGTTTGTGTGAATATAAATAAATTCCTTCAAATTATATATGTATATATATACATTCCTATGCATATTATATTTATTAGAGTTGTAGAAATCCGAGGAAAAGCCGTAAACACGGATACAGCTGGTGGTGTTAAGGTTGATGGAAGGGATAGAGGGGAGTTCGAGTGAGGTTCCGAGCTAAAAGTATGTGGGTCCCAACTGTTTCCGGCAACTAGAAAAGATTACACTTGTAAGTCATTTAAAATTTTAGAAAATTATATTTTGGAATTATTATTTGACTGAATAAGTAATTAAATAATTATATAATTAAATGAATGAGCTGTCAGGTTTTTATGGACTTGTGGGTCAAATTCAAAGGGCCACTTGACGAGTGACCATATGGATATTTTGCATTCTGCCCAATGCCCATACTGATTCTTTAATTATTGTTAAAAAATACTTATTTTTATTCATTCTAATAGTCTTATTTGAGTGGACACATTTGCTAATAATTGTTGAAAATATTTCACATGTGATAAAAATTCCATATTGCCAAAATATAGATTTGTGGACCTGCATAAAATATTTGATGAGTAATCTTTCTTATATCATATGTTTTGGTAAAGAGTGAAACTCATCAAGTATATATGCAAGTTAACGCTCATTACTCGGGTTGGTGGGCTCGAGCCCACGGGTGTCCTATGGGTGTGCCACACAAGTGGGTCCATGATGTGATCATGTGATGAATTGTCATGACCCAACAATAATTCTATCATTAATATTTCTGATTATGCATAATTAAAAATTGCAAAAAGTTGATATTGATGGTCTTTTCATTGAAACGAATCAATCAAAATATCACTTGACTATACTATAACTTATAGATTAACAATAAAATACAAATTAAGTAATTGTTGAAAAGTTTTAAAGTCAAATGGGATTGATAGAAAAAGAGTCTATTTTAATATAAAAGAGTTTAGTTATAGTCAAGGTGATGTGTGCTTTTACTTATTCCAAGTTTGGTTATGTGGGGTAGGAGGAAGTTGGTCAGTTTTTTAGGATAGGAAAATTAGGAATTATGATCAAAGACAGTTGTGACTTGTGAAGGCATACTAGTCATGACTCATGAGAGCAAGAACAGTCGAGTGTGTAAGGTATAGTAATATCAAAGAGGCCATTACTATTTGCCACACCCTTTTTTATTTGAAAAAGTCATTGTTCGACTAAATATATATTAAAATAATATGTATTAATCTTAATATGATATTAAATTGTGCACTAAATCTATATAAGACTTTGTCATTACGCAATTATACTTTTTTTCATTATCTACTTTCAACATTATTCCTACCCTATCAACTAGGGGTGTTCTTATCTAAATTCTTGTATATTAATTCTCCTTCCTATTTATTTTACTTGTCCCATTTGCTTTTTCACACTTGTAGAGGTAACATTTTGACTCTTAATATTTCTAATTATGCTTCATTAAAATTTATGAAAAATTAATATTAATAATCCTTTCATTGAAACGAATAAAAAAAGACCCTACTTTGACTATATTTTAACTTATAAACTAAGAATAAAATACAAATTAAAAGGAATTGATGAATAGTGACAAAATGTAAATAGGACAAGTAAAATGAATAGAGGGAGTATTATTTATATGGTTTCATAACAATCCACTAGTGAGGTTATTCACATGCTAAGGAGATTGATGGAAAAGCAATTAAAAAGAAAGAAGGTTTTCTGATAACTATGATAACCTATTATGGACCATTATATGGCATAGGTTCAAAGCTAAGGGAAAATCATAAAAGTATATTAAGGCAATACAAGACATGTATGATGACTCTCATGGCTAGCAAGTAGCATTTAGTCACTTGTGGATTTAACTAAGTGTTTTCTGATAAAAGTGAGTTTACATCAGAGATCGACTCTAAACACTTTTTTATACTGTATGAATTTTAACAAGTCTTAAATTGGTCCCATTAAGTTAGATTTTTAACTCCCTCTCTCTCCCTCTATTTCCATCAAACAACCAATAATCTTCAATCCATATTTTATACTCCCTCTTATTCACCTTAGATGTTCTATTTACTTTTGAGACACTATTCATTTATCACTTTTAAATTGCATTTTATTATTAATCTATAAGTTAAAACATAGTCATGTGGGATCTTATTTGATTCGTTTTGATGTAAAGATTATTAATATCAACTTTTTATAATTTTTAATTATATATAATTCGATATATTAAGGATTTAATAAGTGTATTGGATAGAATGTATAAAATAAATGGGACACTTATGATGAATAGGAGGGAGTATCATTGAATATTATCATATAGAAATATGTTGATCGCTGGAGAACATGCCAATTGGACAATTTGTATTTTATCATAACTCAACGCAATCTAGTTGCATTGAGTCATGAGCCAAATGCACATAGCAGTTCAAATAGCCCCACTAAATATAAATTATAATTCAAACGTGATTCATATATAAGTTGATATTGTTTGATTTAATTTACTTTAGTACTATGTTAATATACTATTTTGTCCCTTATAGATTGAATCAAAGAGAAAATTGATATTCCCTCCTATTCAATCCAACTGTCCCCTTTAACTTTTCACACTTGCGATGCAACATTTTAATCCTTAATATTTCAAATTATTCTTAATTAAAAATTATAAAAAGTTGATATTAATAATCCTTATATTGAAACGAATCAAAATAGATCCCACATGATTATGTTTAACTTATAGATTAAGAGTAAAATACAAATTAAGAGTGATAATTGAATAATGTCAAAAAAAGGGACAATTAGGCTGAATAGGATGTAGTATTTTTTAAGAAAAAGGTAGATAATGGTAATAAATGAAGAGAGAGAATAAATTGTGTAGATGAAATTAAAAGAGAGATAAAATGTATGGATGAAATTAAAAGAAAATGGTGGATCATTGTCTAAAAATAAAAATAATGCGAATTAAGTGAAACAGACTAAAATAACAAATGTTGCAAATTCAATGAAACGGAGAGAGTATTTACAATTTGAACGACCAAGTCTAGAACCATCAATCAAAACATGACAAAATAAAAATATTGAAACATTCTACAAAGAACACTCAAACTTGTGAGTTAAATGATTAAACAATGACGATGATGAACACTACACTAATAATACACCCTCCCTACCCAATAGACCATTATCCACCGCCCAATACCAAAGCTCACACTTTACTTGGACACCTTAGAACCCACACGGCTCAAAATTCTATGGATAAGAAACCAACAAAACATAGCTTTTTTAAAAGACAACAATAATGATTAAGCACTTTTTCTTCCTAGATATCCTAATCAATAATGATTATTTGTAAATAATCATAACAAGACAAAATATATAATATTAAAATATTCAAAATAAGAAAAAATATAAAATCTCAAAAGCCCTTCTATAAATAGAGACACGTAAGGGTAATTTACTACTTTTTTAAATAATTATTATTTAGCTATACGTTCTTTTTCTCTTCATATTGCCCTTTAAAGTGAGGTGTGTTCTTTCTTTTAAAAAAATGGATATTTGATTAAAAAAAAGTGAGATTGAACTTTGCATATAAAATTAAAATTGAAAGAGAGTTAGAATATATTGATGAGGATAAATGAAAGTGGTATGTTCACTGTCAAAAATAAAAATAATATAAAATAAGAGACAATTCAAAATGAAATCAAAAATCATACTTAATGAAAAGGACAAAGAGAGTATTCTAAAACTCTGTTTCATTCAGTTTACACCTAATGTCTATAATGGTCTCACAATTTTTTCTAATTAATTCTCATAAATTCATCCACTATTTTAATTCTATTCACTCATTTCTTCACCCCACTTAATATACTAACTACGAATAATACTTTATTATTTACACCTTTTAAAAAAAGTAAAAAGAACATGGTCAGATCTCAGTTGAAGCAAATACTGCCTTATTTCAGACAAGGTTGATCTTAAGATCGAATCTCATCAACATTTAAATAATAAAAATCATACAAAACCAACAAATCATAATTTCCATAATATTTAAAACTAGATCCTAATTTTGAAATTGCAAATCAGACATACACTTCAATTTCATTTACTTAAAATAAATTAAACTTTAGTCAACCTTAAACGTAACTAGAAAAGGCGGTGTATTATACTCCCTTCATTTATAAGAAGTTTGTCATAATTTTCATTTTAATCAATCTTTTTAATTTTTCAATATTTTTATCTTAGATATCATTTTCAAACTTCGTTTAAATTTTTATTCAAATATTTTTTTCGTCACTTTTAGAATTTTAATCTTATCCAAATATTAATTTTCTAATATTTTACCTTAATTATTAATATTGCAATTTCTCATGTACACACAAAGTTATCCACAGGAGTAGCCGTTTATTTTTTTTTGAAGTACTGAGGTCAATGAGTAGCCCACCCGGACACCTTCCTTCCTTTACAGTTTACTGTTTATCCGCGGAAACGCGTGAAGCACGTGATGTACGAATCAAACTTTTCTTTTCTTAATAATTGATGGTAATACTCTATACTTTTCAATTTTCAAGCTGGATTGTGATTTGTGATAACATTTTCAAAAATCAAATTATTTTCCACAAAATCATGATTTACTTCTGTTGTTTGTCATCACAGCCAGTTCATGTTGATTAAGACTTGGCAAATGTTTCAAGATTATCAGAGTATGATGATAAAGAAGATCTAATGAGTTATGGTCATATCCAACATTCCAATGCCAATCCTAATTTTTTATTAGACAAGAATATTATTTTTTTTGAACGAGCAACTTGTTTTTAATAAAAGTTTGAGATTTTTTGTATTTCAATTGATTGAACCTTCTGCTTTAATAGCATAATAAATTTGTTATTAAGTTTATACACAATAAGACACACAAGTGAAGAATCGACTACGCATAGACATGATGTGATTTAATTCTAAAACTAATTGGTGGTAAAAGGAATAACCTATTAATCTTATATGCTGGTCAATCCTAATTCTTCAATGTGGATAGAAATGACAAATGAGCGGGTGGGTGCAATATGCATATCTATAATGTGAATCACCACCTATACAATAGGAGTACAATATAGATATACGAGGTTAGTAATAAATTGAATGAGTGGAGGGAAGCTTTAGAAGCTAAAGGGTTGCACATTAGTCGTACGAAGATCGAGTATTTGCGCTGTGACTTTAGTGGGACAACACCGGTAGGTGAACTAGAGGTGTCCATTGATGAAGCTGTTGTTAGAAGTACGACTAAGTACAAGTATTTGGCATTGATCATTCAAAGGGATGGAAAGATTGACGGAGATGCAAATCATCGTATACAAGCATGTTGGCTCAAGTGGCGAGCAGTCACCGCGATGCTATGTGATAGGAAATTCCCAAGCAAGTTAAAAGGAAAATTCTACCGGGCGGCAATAAGACCTGCTCTGCTATATGGGAGCAAATGTTGGCTTGTAAAGAAGATTTTTGAACATAAGATGGAAGTTACAGAAATGCGTATGCTGAGGTGAATGTGTGGACACACATTGATGGATCAAATTAGAAACCAAGAGTTTAGGGACAAACTAGGGATAGCCCCTATTTCTGGAAAAATGCGCGAAAATAAATTGAGGTGGTTTGAACATGTGTAGAAAAAGACTTTCACCGCCCCTGTGAGGAGGGTAGAAAGCATTATAGTAGAAGATATGAGGAGTCGAGGAAGACTCAGAAGAACTTGGAATGAGCAAATAAAAGTTGACTTATATGATTTAAACTTTTCTGAAGGCCTGACTAGGGATAGGGGTAGTTGGAGGCGCCATATCCATGTTTTAGATTACTGATGTTCTCTTAGTTTACTTTTTGGTGTTCTTGTCATCTTACTTCTCTCGTTTCTTATTATTAGTTTTTTTTTTGTTTTTTGTTTTCTTTTTTTTGTAGTTGGTTCTTCTTATTTATTCTATTTATATGCATTTAATCTATTTCTCCCGTGTAACTACGTCTCCTTATTTTTCTCGAGCTGGGGGACTCTTTTGGCCGCGCTCTCCTTTATGATATGAGTTGCCGCCGCCCTTCCCTCCTCAGACCCTGTCCATAGTATTTTTTTAGTGTGATACATTAGGTAGGAGGATGATGATAATGATGAAATTTGATATAAATTAGTACATTATAGATATTGAGCAGACGAATATGAGGCTGGGCGGATCGATATGGAGCGGATGAAATTGTAGGAACGTAGTATAGTAAATATAGTTTAGAAAATATTTTTTTTTATAACTTTATGTTTGTAGCTTTTCTTATTTCCTCTTTAGTCAACTTAATTTTTGTATAAGTAGAGGCCTATGTACTCACTTCACATTTAATACAAAGTGTATTCAAATCTTAACCTTAATCTTTTCTTCCGCTTTAATCTTTTCAAAAATCTCATACCCACCACCTACATATTTCGAATTAGATTCAGATCGAAGTAGCAAATCGAATCAAATTTTGTTAAAGCTACTAAAATATATTTCTAGTTATGTACGAATCAAGATACTCTTAAAAGTTCAGCAGACTGGGTGGATCCAGTCGTCACTCATTCCTCGAAGTTGCATGAAGCCAGCAGCTTCCTTTTCATTTGCTAACATCTAGAACATGATCATTCCCAATACGAACGTACTCCGAAGAATGAGTTAGTAAGGAATAGCCATGTACCAAATTCTATAAAACAAATTAAAATCTAGCAAATCCCATGAAACAGCGATAATATGTGCATGTTTCAAAGTACTTACAAAAATATTTGGTTTGCATCAAGTACAAGGAAAAACTCTGTTTGCAAGAGCCAAGAAGCAACACATGAATCATGATAATCGCAATTTCTCCTGAATAACAACATATACTTGTTGGGAATTCCTTGAATCGAAAAAGGATAAAAAAAAATGGAGGAGTAACAAAGATATGAATGTACAGACTATCGGTTATAGAAATAAGATCAGCAAAATGAATTTGAAAGGACATAGACAGTCAAACAGACGACGCTGAAAAAAGTTACCAGTACATGAAAACCGAGGAAGACCAACCACAATGTTTACACTATACATGTTCAATTAAAAACCCTAAACAACACATTATGTGGAAACAAAATCCGTTCTACTAGCCACCAAGCTGTGTTGAAGCAGACAGAAGCACCAACCAATGCAATCATCCTAGGGCGATACACACTGGAGGGGGAAAAAACGGATAAAATAGAAGGCCCGTCACATATCTACTCGTCAAACGAGTCTGTGCAGGAATTCCTACTTGGCTTTCTTCAATAAAGTCAATGTTGTGTACTCTGCGTCATCCTTAATAAAGCTCCACCAAATGTAGGAAAGAGGAATGGTAACGGCATGCCACACAGCAAGAGCATCCACAAGTTCCCAATAGGGTGGAAAATCATAAATTAACAAGAGAACAGAAAGAGCGCCCCCATATACTACTACCTGCAACTTTCCACGCGATGGATGCTGACTCACACGAGCCCATACGGCCCACAGGAGAAGCTGAGCCACACCAATGATCAAACATACTTTCATGTTCAGATCTGAATGGACAGAGGAAAATGTCAGATGACTGGACTTGAAACATGGACAGTATTGATTATTAAAGGAAAGATTGCAATGGAAGAAGAAACATAACTTATAACTTCACAGTTGACACAGTTCAGGTTATCAACTTGCTAGCTTTCCCCACCTTAACCTCCCAACTCTTGTATCATGGGAGTCAAGGTGCGGGCTAAATGCTAACTAATGGCTTGAAGTAGCCTATTGCAAATTAGTACAATAAATTAGAATACATTAATGAGAAGAGTGTTGAGCTAAAATGATATCTTGAGATAAATGCACAAGGAATGAGAAGAATTGTATGACAACGAAAATTCCAGTTTTGGAAAAGAAAGTTCTGAAATTTTGAAGTAAAAATAATGAATCAAAACTTTTTCCCCTCCCATGCCTACTGAATCAACGATTAGGTATCCCCTCGTCAATTTAGATCACAGAGGCGATTACTAAATAGAGTTCAAAATTTAATGGAGTTGATGGCGATAATTCAGCTAGGAAACAGTTACATGATGTAAAACATAAAATCATCATTTATTGAGAGTTAGATTGAAGATAATTAAGAGGAATAGCAGATAGAGTGATAGACATGTACGGTGTACCTTTAAGTTACTCAAAAATTGGTAACTAAAGCAGATAAATGAGAGAAAAGTAATGGTCGTGCATGATTGAGTAAAGAAGCAACGACAAAAAAATCCGGAAAGCATCCAAGCAGGTAGTTAAAAATCAATATGCAAGACAAATGTTTCTCATCAGCCAAAATCAAGAGAAAATTCAAATTCATCCAAAACAAGTGTTTTCTCATTAGCCAAATTCAAGAGAAGAAACATCAATCCCAAAGCCTTAATCCCATCATATGGGGATTTTTCAAGAGCATGGGAACTTTTTATCATTACTACAATAAAAAAGAATTAATATAAAGATACTTTATTGAAGACTTGAGGTTTCTGATTTATGAAAATTTCTCGTGAATCACGTATATATTGCAGCGAAAGTTATAGAGATTATGACATAAAAAGGAATTTACCATAGTCGAGGTTGTAGAAGTTTAAAAACAAGATATGTGTTGTCACAAATGCAATCAATGGAGCAGCAACCATAACCCTAGAGGCTTCTTTCTTTATGTCAAAAACTCGAAAAATGGCCAATATAAGACCAAAGCCAAGGAAAGCAACAGCAGATGAGTAACCTAGCTTCTCCGATAGGTCCAGATCTCTGCAAAAGGAAGTTATGTTACACATGCCAAACTAATTGCCCCATCACTGATTATTATAATAATCAAGAGGTTTTAAAGCACACAGCAACAATTCTGGGGCTTAGTTACATCCTTTTCACTTTCTTTATTCAAACAAAGACTACAAATAAAATATGCAACAATACTTAAGCTCTCAAATACATCTATTGTTTATATTTTAATATAAATCTCAGTTTCCTGATTGCTGAAGAACTAAACAGTTTGACATAGTTTATGCTTGTCATTAGAAAAGTAGTCTGACATGTTAAAGCAAAGCAATCGTTTTTGTCCACATAATAACCATAGTGATCACTAAGCCATAAGACTTTCCAAGTTGGACTTCAATGGAATAACAATGCAGAAAAATACGTCTCTCTTTTGGTCTAGTTTAACGTTTCCTCTTCCACAGGGGAAGAAACTTCAGGCCTTCAGGGTAGGGCCAGGCAAACTCATCTTTAAATGTACCTATTTACTTTAAGTAAGTTGAAGAGCTCAAGAACATAGATGATTACCATTAGTACAGTTGCAAAAGTTTGATTTTCAAAAAGTAAAATGAATAGGGCATATACGAACCGGCTGTGGAAAACTGCAGCCCAGAACCAACAGTTCATTGCCAAGACACCATAGAGATGCCATACGCCAGTATACTCATAGTATGTCTTCCGGTTATCCGTCAAAGGCAGTTTGTAATAAACAAGAATGAAGAAAGATATCCAACCATGAAATTGTATAGCAAGATTGAGTGCAGAGAGAGAAACAGAAACAGGTTCCTGTAAAAAGATAGGAAACACATATTAAACATGTTAATTAAACAAACATATTGCTCTGACATATTGCAGCATGTTTCAAAGATAGAGTGATAAACAAATACCTGAATTCCATAAACACGACGAAAAGGCCACCTTCCATGATACTTGACAGGCTGCTCCCCAAGCTTTCTCCGTTCCTCCTCCCGTGCAAGCATACAATGGTATCGGCAATCACTATTGCAATCCCACTGTTTCCATTTCAGATAGAGGGGTTCTTGGAGATACCACCGTCCATCAGAAACGTTGCCATCAGCGGTGAATTTGCACTGCTGAAAACATTGGTTTCCAACACAACCAGTCTCCTGACAAAGCTCCACACAACCCCTGGAGCATAGATATCACCTATTCAAACTTTCTACCAAACAGCCAAACAAGCGAACAGATAATGACAAGAAACTTCATGCTGAGAAGACTAAAAAAACCTACCAAAACCATAGATACATAAGCAATCCAAACATACTGATCAGGATGCAAGTAATACCACTTAGCATGTACTGCACACATTCCTAAATTCATACAGATATAAGATGGAAACATGTTTGACTTTTGGAGAGGCATAATCAAATCAAAACACCAGTATTTCTAACCTCACTTTTCCAAAACAGAGGTGCAGTTCCTTAACCTTGAAAATATTTAAGTATTAAGGACTAACCAATATCTACCAGATTAACCAGGACTGACAAGCTTAAATCATAACGCCGTACCAAGACTCAATAGGATTGTCCAAGACTGATAACATATTTGTGGAGGTAAAAAAGGTGATGAGAATAAACCCATAATCTCAGATCGAATCCATTTTTTTTAAAAAAAATTAAGTATTGTTATTTGGAAATAAAGCTGCTATGCCTGAGCAAAAAACTAATGCTATTACCCAGGTGCCATTAAGTGGCTCCTAACCTCCCACCTAAGATCTTACCTAGGCGGGAGTTGGAGAGTGAATGTGCACCACATTACCCTTGTAAATTGTTTCTGATTAACCTTTAATAGCAAACTTCATTTGCAACTTTATATAAATAAAACAAGTGCATAAAAATCAATGGATCATTAACCATAGTTCATCATAATCCAAAACAACATCGCCACTAACAACTAACCAATGATGAAACCAAACCATCACTCCAGCTCGTTGTTAGCGTCAACATTTAGAGCAGCTTTTAACATTAAAGTTGTTATTCAACGATCAGAAAAGACAAGAGAAAGGGTTGCAAGCAACTTGTCCACACAGCTGGCTATCCATTAGCCTTCAGGCAACAGAGTAACTTCTACTCCCTTCGTTCTTTTTTGATCTTCCACATTACTATAACGGGTAGTTTCAAAAGTTTTTCCACTTTAGAATACTTTCTATTTTTAGAAATTTTTTATCCCACTTTTACCCCTTAAAACCCCCTTTTTCTTTTAATGTACCCCTTTTCTTTTATTTATATACTTTCTCTCTCATACTTCCAATACAATCATTACTTCACACTACTATTTAATTAAAATAATACCCACTACAACCCAAAGATTCTATCTTCCTTAATATGTGTGAAAAACCCAAAGTGGAAGATCAAATAAGAACGGAGGGAGTAACATTTATTAGGATAGGCCATGCAGTGACAATCTGCCAAATTGACAAATTATTGAAATAAATCTAAGGTCTCTACTGTTTTGGAAAATTAATCAAAAACTAGGAATCAACCGAACATATATCGTTAAAAAAAAGGTTATTTGAAGTTCAAGGCTCACAAACTCTCCAGTCCCGCTCTTAAAAGCACTAATATGGAAATTAATATATATATATATATATATATATATATATATATATATATATATATATATATTTTATATATATATATATATATATATATATATATATAAATATAAGTGATGGGTTCATCTAGACAGATGTCAAATACCTGCACATTTGAGGCAGTTTATCATATCCATCTTAAACCTGAAAGGACATGTGACATTATTCTTATTTCGAACAAGAATATCACCAACATATTTCTAAGAATTCATAATAACAAAAGAAAAGGTAAAAGAAAATTCATAATCAGGTTACAGGTGTAAACCTGAAGGCCAGGTAACCAAAAACACTATGAGAACCAAAAAAAATAGTACAATTAGATACGTTCAAACTCCCTCCATCCAAAAGTGAGTCATCTTAGTTTCTATTAAGCAATATTGTCCTGATTAAACAGACAAAATTAATACTACTAGTCTATGACTATACTAACCATGATAACACACTTAAGGGTGAAACTTCAACTAACATGACTCATAGATAGCACACTTGAGCAAGACAACATAGTCCCAAAAAACCAAGTTAAAGCCTCACTACCTTCCAATAGTTTTCCTTATTAGTTATGTACCAATGATTACTATAAACCACATATTTTTATTCAAGTTTGTCCCACTTACTTCGCACTATTTCCTTTTTTGAAAATTGTGTCGCTCCCTTTCTTTTATCATCATCCACAAACTTATTCTTATAATTCATCGCATCCATCCACTTCTTCATTTCTTCTATCCAATAGCCTTTTCTCTTGTTCTCCAATTACAAATTAATATTACAACTGAAAAAGGGATGCAATTTCAAATTACTATACACCACATAGCTTACTCCTTTTACAACTTGGTGTCGACAATCAAAGATGGAATCCAATTAGGTTCGTATGCTACAATTATCCCTCATGGACACCATACACACATATTTTACAAATTTTTGAAAATTAAAATGACATTAGAGCAATGAAAAGTTAAAGGTTGCAATTTTTTGCAATTTGTTTCCATAGTTTCATCATGAGTCTTAGCATTTCGACGTTCGATCAATATGTTCTCTCAAATTCTTTTAAGGTGTCATTTACTTAACAAATTCAACATTCATATTTCCTCAAAGTCGAAAATCACACTAATTCTTGGATGTCACCTCCATATCATCCTGAAGTCTTTATTCTTCACTTTTCACAAGGTTTAATTTCCACTTTAAAGAAATTGGGACCTATCAGCAATGAATTTCCAGAAAAGCAGTGTTCCTTCACCTTGCTGGTCACCATGACATGCTGATTTCAGCAAATTCAAAACTGCATATGCATACCCCAGTTGGAGGCATTCCATGCATAACGTTCTCTGTGCACAGACAGTGAACCTTTACTTTATCTTGATGTATGATGAGTTGCTAGTGTCCAATTAGGAATCATTACAATAACAAGGTGTTAAAAAGTATGATTGCCCATTGGGAAACTGGACAAGGACGTCACATCTTTATAGATGTAGAGTAAGTTGCCTACATGTGGCTGTAATTGCACATTCCAAAAAAATTTCTCTTTTTTATACTGCAAAATGCACTCAACATTACATGAGCAATGGTAAGGCTGAATTTATGCAAATAATCTTTAACAAGAAGCAAAAAAATACTTAAAAATGAGATATTTAACATATAAGACCTCAAAGCACCATTAAAATCGAAAAAGAGTAAATAATTCTAAAAAAGAATCTAAGCTTTTAAGTTGGCACCTTGTTTCGACTTCTAACCCATTGATAGACTAATACATATAGCAAATGTTTTTATTGATAAACAAAGCCATCACCCAAAAATTCAGGTAGTGAATACAGAATATCATATGAAAGCGATACAAAAATCCAAACCCTACCACTGAATCATGGACTCAATTAAAACTGTTTCGTGATTAGTATCCATCGACTTAAACCTCACATACTAGGTTTCACTTCTACGACATCCTCCACTTTTACAGAAAAAAAGAAAGACACAAAGAATAACAAAATCCAATCAACTAGCTATAACACTACCTTTTCTTTTGCCTTTTTTATATCTAACCTTATTTGAATTCCTAAAGGATGAAACCTAAAATTTGAACAAACATCAATTTTCGAATTTCAAATTCCTACTACAAACTACTGAAAATACTAGTAGATAACAGCTTCATAAGCTGTAAAACAAGATACCTAATAGGCTAATACTTCAAAAATCAACCACAAACCCAAGCTAATTGAGCACCGTAAACATTCAACAATCAATCAATTCACTACAACATGATAGATCCATTAACAAAAAACCATCATAACAAACAAAAGGACGAAAAATGAATAGATATTTATGCAATCTGTAAATTGGATCAGTGTCACCTTTGGTAGCTTTAAGAGCTTCAACATTGCGAAAATAAAGAAGCAAACAATACGATCACTAGAAATTCAAACCAAAAAATACTCAAATACGAAATAAAAACTATTCAAAATAATCAATAACAACTTCGAACAGCTGTTCAACAAATTTACTTCATACAAATCAACCACAAACCCTAATTAAGAACAATAACCTTAAACATTCAACCATTAACCAATTAATCAACCACAACTTAATAAATCAATGAACTAAATCCAGCATAACACACAAAAGAATGAAAAAACATAGATAAAATAAACAACCTGTAAATTGGATCAGTATCGCCTTCAGTAGCTTTAAGAGCTCCAACAATGCCGAAAAAAGTAAAGAATACAACCACAAACCAACGACAAACCGCCATCTGAAAAAAACTGCAAAAAAGACTTGAGATCAAAGAAGAAACAGGTATGGCGGCAAAAAGTCAATCACATTTTTAGAGAGAGAAATGGAAGAGATTTGGGGGAGATTTGCGTGATATTTTTTATTTTGCGCGGAAATTTTTGGGGAAGAGGTAGGAGAGAGAGATAAAAAGAAATGACAAGTGGGAAGACGATGAGTTATTTAAGTAAGGGAGTTTGGCATACGGAGAAATAAAGGGTGAGTGAATATTATTGTTATTGTTTATGGGGAAATGTGATGGTTGTTTTTGGGCATAAACTGACACGTGGTGGTGGATTTGTGGATTATTGAGGGTATCTTTTGATATAGTCTATAGCTTGCCATGTGGCTTTCTTCTAATGGGTGTTATCATATCCAAATAATAGTAGTAAATTACTTCCCTTGCTCATTTCCTATAACAAATATTCATATATCACGAGAATTAAGAAAAAATATAATCTTTTAAATAGTGAAGATATTATTTTATTAAATAATAAATTTAGTGAAGAAAAAGTAGGAACTATAAATATTAAAAAAATATATTAAAAGAAATTTAATAGAAAAAAAATGGAAACCACAACTAATTAAAAAAATATTTTTATAAAGTTAATGAGAAACATGTGAGGACCATAAGAAATATAAAATTGTTAAAATGAAGTTATTGGAAGATATGTGAGAACCATAAGCATTCTTAGAATATCAAAATAAGGATGAGTAAGGTTATTTTTATCCAAAATTTGTGATATGAATGGAAAGATTCTCGAAAGGAACAACAAATGAAACAACTCAAAATGAAAAGTGAGAACTTCTCTAAGGAACGAAGGGAGTATTATTCTTTCACAAAAACTTGGACATGACTGTCGCAAGTTAAGACGAAGTGTGGGCTGGCCCATTTCACGTGCGTGTAACAATATTTCAATCTTCTGGGCATTTATCAATTTAGACCTTAAAAGTATCAATTTTGATTGATACCTTTAAGATCAAAATTAAAAAATGCCCAGAAAATGAAAAAAATACCCCAATTGTTACATGCGCAAATTGGGCCGACCCAAATTGACGATATCATTATGAGGTCGTCTCGCCCAAGACCAATTGTTATTCTTTTATAGAGATGATCATTGGTTTAAGACCTTATTGGACCCGTTCTAGATGCGAAAATTTGAATAAAATAAAATATTTTAACAACTTAATTCCAAAAATAAGCTTCGTGAAAACTTAATTTCCAAAATAGGTGTCCGTACATCCAAACCTAGCCTTGGAGTAAGTCGTTGTTACTAACAGCGACTTAAAAAAAATTATTTTATTTTATTTTATTTTTTAAGTCGCTGTTAGTAATAACGACTTAATGCGTTTTAAGTTTCCAGTTTTCAGTTACTTCCTCATTCCAACCTATCAGTTAACCTTAAAGTCGCTGTTACTAACAGCGACTTAAGGAGTTGACTGGTCAACTCAGCGACTTATGGCTTTTATTTTTTATTTTTTTTGTCTTTCGCTATTAGTAACATCGATTTACTCCAAGGTTAGGTTTGGATGTACGGAACCTTATTTTGGGAATTAAGTTTTCACGAAGCTTATTTTTAGAATTAAGTTGTTAAATAATCTTATTTTATCCAAATTTTCTCTAGATGCGCTCTTATTTTTAGTGTTTGGGTCCAATTTTTTGAGACTAAGTGGATTTGAGCTCGGTTTTAGGCGTAAAAAATTATTTGGGTTTGGATCGACCGTCAAAGTCTTTAGATCTAGATTGAGCCACACCTTTTATTTATCTAGACCATTTAAGACCCAAATCTGTTAAACATGTTTCAAAACCATCAAACTTGCTTTAGACTAGACCTACTATTCAATCTGAAATTAATATTAAATTTATTCTAAACCCATTTCTACGTTTATTAGGACTCAATTTAGGTCTGAGTTCGGATCCCAAAATTTTTAGACCGGAAGGATCTAAATCAAAATATAGGACCATTAAAAATTAATGAGTTTGAATTCAAATCTAGTTGGACCTGATCAATGACCAGCCCTAAAATCTTATGTCATATGACTTATATGCTATATAAATATAACATATTTTTCAATCTATTTCTCACCCATGGGAGAAATTTTAATTTTTTTTAGATATTGGGTAGACGAAGGGGTGAGAAGCAAATATCAAAAGATCCAACAAGAATTCAATTCAAATTAGTTTGAGCTAGTACAAAAAAAAACTTAAACATATATTTCCACCGTTATTTTTTAAGCACCATTTTTTTTCACTCTTTAATACACGAATTAAAATTTTAATATCTCTAATTGTATATTAAAATATTTAAGAAACTAAAAATTAATAAACTTTAAATATAGACAATTTAAACAAGACATAATTAATTTGCTTGATGAATATTGACATAGTGCCTGCAAAGTAAAACAAAACAAAGGAAGTATTTCCATATGCTCCTTGAGTTAGCTTAAAAAAGGTTCAGGAGTTCCAACACGTCGGTAATTGATTTGACTGTAATTCAGTTCTAAGAGCACTCGAAGAACAACCATCACCATTCATCATTAATGGCGGAAAGTTCTCATAAGTCCGCAATTTTTACTCTTAATTGGGATTTAGAGATTGTTGTGGAGTTCAATGGATCTTTCTATGTTTCTATCATCAACAGGTAATCCAACTTTTAATTAATTTCGTTTTGTCGTAATTTGGTGAAAATTTGTTGTTAGGGTTTTTGTTTTAGTTGTTGCTTATTTTCTGCGAGAATTAGTTGAACCACATACCAATTCATTTGATACTAGTTTTTGTGAGAATTGTTTAGACAGGAGGGAAATGAAGGGATGGAAGTTCCTTCTTTTGATAAAATTCTCTATCCATACTCTTATTACTGTATATATACTTCTGAAATGCCAGTATTAAGGGTAGTATACATGAAAATCAGGAGCAGATCAAAAGAATATTCTCTTAGCTTTGTTGGACAATCATGAGCAAAGAATATTAGTACAAGTAGTACATTATGCAAGCTGTAAAACGGCTACTTTGTAGTATGCCTTAGCCTTCTTTTCTTGTACAAATAGGTGCATATTCAGCTTGTAGCAATCAAGAAAAATGTAATGAAAACAATGCAATCTGTTAAAACCTTTATTTTGTTTTTTAAGTGTTGCAATAGCTCTTCATGGTATCAGAGCAAGGTTACAAAATAACCTACTACCTGAGCTTGCACACTCTTATTACTGTTTTTTGATTTTCTTTCTTTTTGCACATATTAGTTTCAGATGGAAGTCATTCTATAGTGGTAGAAAAACTCTCTGGAGCTGAAAAATATAGAGGATGGAAACGATCCTTTGAGATTGGTCTTGCCTCAAAAAGAAAACTTGGTTTTGTCACTGGAACAACCATTAAGCGTCCTACAGATTTAACTAAACAGGAAGCATAGGATACTTGCAATAGCATGGTCTTCTCATGGCTTCTTAACAATATTTCTGATCCTATTAAGAAATCTGTGATGTTCTTAGATGATGCTTCCACTATATGGAAACAACTGGAACAACGTTTTTCTGTCACTAATGGATCCAGAAAATACAAACTAAGCAAAGAGATTTTTGACACAAAACAAAATGGAAAATCCATTTCTGAATACTATATTCAAATGAAAGCTTTGTGGGAAGAACTTGAATCTTTAAATGCTCTTTCTAGCATAACAAACATTACCAGTGAAATCAGACATTTTCTTAAAACTTTGCAAACTCATATTGATGAACAAAAGCTTTTTCAGTTTTTCAATGGGCTTGATGATTCCTTCTCTGCACATAGAAGTCATTTTCTCATGCAACAACCCCTGCCTTCTGTTGATGAAGCTTATAATATGTTGCAGCAAGAAGAAAGCCAACGTCTTTTAAGTGATTCCAAACCTGATCACAACCTTGTCATGTTTAGTAAAAGCAATGATTTATCCACCACTTGTTCTGCTTGTGGTAGAGATGGACACATTAGGGAAAAATGTTAGACTGTTGTTGGTTATCCTCCTTGGCATCCCCTTTTTCAAAAAGATAAAATCAAACCAGCTTCTCCTAGAGGAGGCAGATGGACTAGAGGGGGAAGGGGTGGAAGAGAAGGCAGGAATGTGAACCTTTCTTCATATGATAGTGGATCTTCTAACACTGCATCTACTTTATCTCTTTCCTCAAACTAAATTGAATAGCTCATGAAAATTTTGCCTTCACCTTCCAAGCAGCACTCTTCTGATATAGAAGAAGAAATAGATCATGCTTATGCTGGTATGACATTTTGTTATCATGCTGATGTTACTCAAGAAGCATGGATCATTGATTCAGGAGCTTCTGATCACATGACAGGCATTATAGGCCTCTTGCTCAATCCTGTTCATCAAAACCAGCACTCAAAGATCAACTTACCTAATGGAGAAACTTCTGTCATTTCTCACAAAAGATCTGTTTCCATAAGTCCTTTAACTCTTAAGGATGTCTTACATATTCCTAGCTTCAAGCACAATCTTTTATTTGTTCAAAAACTGAGATGAGCATTGTAAAATTATATTTGAGCCTACTAAGTGCTTTATTATTAATGGTCTTACTGGTGTTGTAAAAGGAACCGGTTTAGCTATGAATGGTCTTTATTACCTTTCTACACCACCCTCTATCTCCACAAATGAACACTGTGCTGCCACTTCTTTGCATATTCCATATTCTATTGTTGGCATCAAGCCAATGTCCACCAATACTCTATGGCATAGTAGGCTAGGACATGCTCCACTTGAAAAAAATCAAAAAACTTCCTTCTTTATCACATTTAACGCCCACTGCAGGAGATGTTTGCATAACCTGTCCTTTATCCAAGTTCACCAAGAAACCTTATCCTTCTAGTGATTCTAGAGCCTCCCAACCCTTTGCTCTTGTCCATATTGACATTTGGGGTGCATATAGGGTACCTACAAAGGGCCATTACAGGTACTTCCTAACTATTGTAGATGGTTTTTCCAGAGTCACTTGGATACAACTTTTAAAACAAAAGTCTGGTTTTTTTTCAAGTCTTCAAGAATTTTGCATCAATGATCAAAACTCAGTTCAATCATAGTATTAAAATCTTAAGATCAGATAATGCATTAGAATTTCATGATAAGCAATGCACTTAGTTTTTTCACAATCTAGGTATCATCCATCAAACATCTTGTGTTGATAGGCCTCAAAAAAATAGTAGGGTGGAAAGAAATGTCTTAGAGATGTCTAGAGCCTTGAGGTTTCAATCTGGTTTGCCTTTAAGTTATTGATGTGACTGTGTGCTGTTCATATCATCAATAGGCTTCCCACTGCTGCCCTCAAATTTCAAACACCTTATGAAATTCTCTACAATGAGCTCCCTTCTTATGCTCACCTAAGGACCTTTGGTTGTCCTGCCTTGGCTTCTAATCCTAGTAGAGACATAGAAAAATTATCTCCAAGAGGCATTCCTTGTATTTTCTTAGGGTACCCTTCCACTCAAAAGGATTCAAACTTCTTAATCTTTTGACTCAAAAAATTTTTGTTAGTAGAGATGTTACATTTCATGAACATATTTTTCTTTTTAAAATTTTTTCTACCTCATCACCTGCTCCCTCTCCTTCTCTTTCTATCAATCCTCTTATACTTCCTGATGATTCTATCCCTTTTTCTCCCTCTCCACCATTACTAACATCTCCTGAACCTCTTTCCCAACCCAATTGTGCTCCAAGAAGGTCCTCTAGGACAATTCAACCCCCTCTTGGCATAAAGACTATGTCCTAGCTGGGCATACCAATCTGGACATTTCTGAAATGCTCCAAGTTTGATGTTTGATGAGGCACACATCATTGCTTATGTTTCTGTCGATTCTGTTCCTCTGCCTGACTTTTGTTGGTGACATGTATAATGGACTTGCTCTTTGGTTGAAAGTCTTGACACTATTAAATTACGCTTTGGTCTGATGGGAAGATCACAGAGGTCAAGATCTATTCTCAATTCTTGTCGCAAACTGGTGAATATGCTTCATTAGTTGGTACTCAGTAGCTTGTACTGCATTGGAATGATGAGAACATAAGCCGAAAAGAGGCGTTTATGCTCTTGTGTATAGACAGAAACACGTCAATTTATAGTTACCGCTGCAGATTTCAATTGCTATGTGCGAGTAAGATTGCAGCCATTCAGTGTCTTAATTTTATTTTATACATCATTCGTGTTTGAGAAACGATAATCTTTTGGCTTACAGCAACAGGTATGGAGCACTGCATTTCTGGGTGCTGCTCAGCTAAAGATAAAGAGGGATGAAGACGATGTGTGTGATTTGTTTGAGGTTTGATGTCTTTTCTTTTGTGTACAAACTCTTATTAGTGATGTGCTCTTGGTAAATGATTATATATTTGATTAAATACTGGCTCACGCACAATTTTTGATGAAAGAGAATTCTGTTGCTGAATGAGATCATGTATCAAATATTTCACTCAAACAGCTTCTTTTTAGGAATGAATGAGATTATTTTACCAATTTCATGAAGTGTAAAATTCTTAATTATCTTCAATAATTTGAGGAGTTGAGGACTATTGAGCATTAGAAAAATATTACAATAAAGTTAGCTGTTAAATATAACGACCGTAAGCTTTAAAAGAATGTTGAAATAAAGTTGGTTTAGAAATATGTGGAGATCACTAGGAGTTATTACTAAGGAACGACACACATTCAACTATTTATACAACAACAGTACTAAAGCATTAGCCCTTATCGATAAAAATGAAATTTGTGTTATTCAATGTTTATCAAGTTAAAAAACATATACTTGTTGGGTAATTCAACCCTTGATTTTTCTAGTACAAAATGTAAGCAATTTTTTTCTATTAATTAAAAATGACAAATTTATAAATATTTTTAAGTTATCGTTAATATTGTCAAACTTAATATTAAATTTTATCAATATCATTTACTTGAATTTATTATAGTGGTTGGATTTAAAGCCAATCACTGTAGAATTATCCCTTATTGCCTACTGCTGTGTTTTGGGTATAAACTAGAAGAAAGAAACAATAGCTTTCATACTGGCCAGACATTCAGAAGGCAGGCCAAGAACCAAATTTATGTAATTGTCATCAACTGGATCAATTTTGGTTATGCCAACCAATTCGCACTGCCCTTCTTTACCTATCCTCTTCCCTCTTGTGCTCTTAGATGATGCTCCCTTCAGTTCTTCAGTTGTTAATGTCATGTCTATGTGCATAGGAGAGACTTTATAGCTGCTTCCCATGGAAAATAGGAACTTAAATTTGATCTTAAATTCAATCTGTAAAGGGAAAACATCTCAGCATTTAGTAGCTATCAACTATCAAGAGGGTTGTGCAAATCAGGGGCGAAACTAGGATACTTGTAGGGTTGGCCGAAACACTCATTTCTATATGTGAACTGAACTAACTCAACTTTTATTTTTTTGTCACATGTTACACAATTCTATAAGATTGCATTTGAGAACAAGCATTTCATTTCAAATTGTGGATTTCAATCATGAAATTATTAACGAAGAATTTGAGAATGACAAAGTTTGGAAAGTCATTTTTAAATCCTCGTCTTTCACCCCTTTTATAACAATGGTGGATTTAACTCAAATCCAAATTAGAAAATTTGTGGATAATACTCTCAGCTATGGTTCTTTTAACTCAAAATACCCCCGACTATTATTAACTCTGTGTACCTCCAAGTATTGGGATACTTATCCTTCAACACTTTGCACATTACTTTCCATTCATTGTTTGGGGTATTTTGAGTCAATGAACAATAGTTGAGGGTATTCAAGGCTAAGTATCACAATACTTGAGGATATACAGAGTTAAATAATAGTTGGAGGCATTTTGGGTCAACGAGCAATAGTTGAGAGTATTGTTTACAAATTTTCCATTCAAATTTGAATTTTTATTATTTGTCAAACACTAAATTGAGTCAAATCTATATTTTCAAATGAAATCATCCTTTCCAAACATAGCATAAAAGATTTTTAATCAAATGATCTAATCCATGGCCTAGATACTATACCCGAGCCTAGATTCTCCCGTAATGTAAATTATGTTACTCAGATTCTTTACTTCAATCAAAACTCAAGCACCTATTTTAGATCAAAAATTAAGCATACTTACAACCTACCTTTCCAGAATCCTTGTATATGTTTCCTTGGATAAGTTCTGGGACAACATCAACCTTCACAAAAGGTGGCAAAGGAACTAACACAAGCCCTTCCAACATACATGTTGTGCTTGTCAATGGAGGAATGTGCACTGTTTTCAGATCAAAATCATATCTGATTGGAACTTGGCTTTTTAAATCATCGTGTTCTAGACTCTTGATACAGCTGCCGATCCCTCTCCCACCCTCTGCATTGTAGAGAAAACGATGCTGCGAAATGCGCAACTCGCAGCCATTGAGTGTCTTCAGCCTAATATTGTTGTAAACATCATTACTACTATTAGTCTTGCAGAAATGTGCCTGAGGAACACTGATTTGGTTTAAGGAAACAGGTCTATAACACTGCATTTCTGCTTGCTGATAGCTAATAGCTAATAGATAGTTGATATGATGTAAGAGTATATTAGAAGATGGGTTTATCTTATGAACTTGATTGAAGTTAAGTTATGTTTTGTATGCACAAAATACAAAATTAGGAGGTTTGTTTGAACTTAATATATGATTCTGTTTTATTCATCACATTCATTGTAGTGTATTACTTTATCACGGAATTTGCTTGTTTAAACTTTCAAGTATCAATAGCTTGAGCCTTGAGTATTCTTTACTATGAAGTCATTAATACAATCTTTTTAGTATGTTGGGAATTGTCAAAAGTCATATACTCTATCTATTGTGATAGTTTGCTACATGCTACGTTTATCATTTTTGAAAGTCCAAAATTTTATGAAGAAAAAGAGATTGTTAAAGGAGAATATGCATGATCTTTAAATTTTGTACATCTCTATATTTAGACATGAGCTAATATTCTTTATTCTCATGTCATTTACAGTATGTTTTATGTTTTTTTTTCTATATACCCAATCAAACCTAATAAAGTATACCTAATCAGAAATGTAGCAACAAATTGAAACATAAGAGTATTTCTCACGAGATATTAAATCAATTGTATGTGCTGTTTACTTTGCCTTTAAATTTACAATTCGCTCAATATGACCCAATAAAGCTCAAAACCAACCAAAATTTAATTTTCTTTTTTATTAACTGTTTGTTGAGAGGATATTAGCAAATCTCGTGATATCATATTATACAGTGTCATAATCTAGTGCTCGGATTATGTTGTTGTTTATGCCAATTTTATTTGAATCATCATCATATTTGGAGTATCTTGCCTTTAGCAGCTATACTCAGACCTGAGGAGGGATAAAAAGAGCCAAACTATACACTTATCAAAAGAGAAAAAGAGGTTGCAGCTAGACTTTCGGCTCGAGAATGACCTGCAAAATATATCATGAGGTTGATATAATAAATAAACACTCATGGAGTACTATACAATTGTTGATTTATGATAAGGAGATTGTGGCATTCAAAATAGCAAGACATTCAGTAGGAAGGCTAAGGAAGGTATTCATGAAGGTATCATCAATGGGATCCACTGTTGCCACTCCTACTAGCTTGCATTTGCCATCTTTCTCAAGCCTTTTTCCTCTGCCTTTTCTCAATTTCCCTTGTGATTCTTCAGAGGTCAACATTGTTGAAACTAGTAATGGTGGTGCTTTGTATATAGTCCCCATTGAGAACCAAAAGTTGGCCTTGAATTCAAGATCAATCTAAAATGGATAAAGGTAAGGTGTTACGAACAATCTCGTTTTTTTTTTTTATTTGTTTTGATTTATGTAATAGACTTTATATCTTAAAAATTTATGCTTCAACAAGTGTTTTTTTTTTTTTTTTTTTCGATTTTAGCCTTTTTAACGAAATAAAAGTTTGGAATTTCAGTTGGCATATGTTCTTGTGTTGTGTCGGTGTATGTGAATACCTATGTGAACCATCTCAACTAGTATTGTGCAACCCTATAATTTAATACTCCCTACGTTTAGTTTCTTAATGAATTTTCCACAAGAAATATTCACGAGAATTAAAAAAATAAAATATTTTAGATAATTAATATATTATTTTATTAAATAATAAATTTGATTGAGAAAAAGTGGGAATCATAAACAATATAAAAATATTAAAAGGTTAGTGGAAAAAATATAAAGATCGGAACTAATAAAAAAATATTTTTATAAAGTTAGTGGGAAAAATGTGGGGATCATAAAGAATATAAAAATGTTAAAATGAAGTTAGTAGAAGATATGTGAGGACCAAAAGCATTATTAAAAATAAAGTTAGTCCAAAATTTGTGATAAAAATAGAAAATTTTTTTGTGTGAACAACAAATAAAACACCAAAAAAGACAAACGAGAATTTCTTTAAGGAACGTAGGTTTTATTGACATGTAAGCATCATCAACTATTTAAACTGTTAATAACTAACGATTAATAACTGAGAAATTTTAAGTATATTGTACTCATATAAATATAGTATATAAAATTTAAATTGCTTTACTAAAAGGTGTTTGGTTTTAGAAAACATTTCTTTTGAATAAGTTATGTTCTCTACTTTCTTTTAGGTGAAAAAGTGCTAGAACCATAGTTGAAGCAAAAAATTAATAATAAAGACTTGTTTTTGTCATCTATAATCTGATTATAGACTATTATAAATCAATAGTAATGTATTATAATTCTAGCAAAAATTAATAATAAAAATTTGTTTAAGGTTCATATAAAGACTGTTTTTAGTCCGCTTTGTTTATGTAAATAAAGGGTCGGTTTAAAGTCCAATTCATTTAGAATCAGACCTAAAAGTTATAAATTTAAGAGTCGAATTTGGACATTTAGTAAACCACTGGCCAGTTGTACAAGTCTATATACAATACAAAAAAGATAGAAGTGTTCAACTCATTCTATATTAGTATTTCAGACATGACAATGCTTAAAAAATATTGCTTCAAAATTTTTAAAATAAATTGATTGATGCAAGATAATAACATAGGTATATTGTATATGTCTCACCTTGCCAGTCTCTTTATCAATGCTTCCACTAAACATATCCGGCACAATATCAATTCTCAAAAATGGAGGTAAAGGCAACCCTAGAAACTTAGTTGTGCCACTTGTTAATGGTGGCACATAAAGCTTATCAACATCAAAATTAACCATAATTTTTCCGTTTAAGTCATCATCATATTTACCAATTCCTGTTCCAAAACCACCCTTAGCATCATACTCAAAATCTGGGTATCTTCCAATACCAAGTTTGCAATCTCCCAAGGTCTTAAACTCAATCTTATAAGAACTTAATGATTTTAATTCTTGAGTTTCTTTGGTAATGGAAGCTGTATTTTCATGGGTTTCTCGGGCCGATGGTATCATTCTTTGCAACCTCCTTTTCTCTTTCGAGAAGAGTCTGGTCTGCCGTCTTCCAACTCTGCACGAATCCTGATTATAGCTTCTATGAGCGACATATACAGGGTATGGTGATGGTGATGAAGAAGATGATGCTTGTATATGATTGGTTTTATGTACTTTAGCTTGTGAAAATGAATATGTAAAGGGTAGATGATGAATTATGTTTGTACATGGATTTTGAGGTTTAAGGAAGAAATTTTGATGGTAATTCATTTTTGAATGGGCTGTACTAGTTTTGTGTTTGTGATTATCTTATGATTTTTAAGAGTAATAGTTATAATGAAATAAAGAAAAATGAATGAAATATGGATGTAAGCTAAATGTATGGCTAGTTTTTTGTTTTACAAGGTTTTGAAGATGTTATCAATACCACATGTTGCAAATTGGTGGGGGAAGTGGGGATGACTACCATATCCATGTGAAATTTTATTTATTGTATGTGTATTTGCGGGTTGAATATTAGAGAGTTAGTTTAATAATTTTTGCGATATTTTAGATATCACACGGTGAAAGAATATAATATGTGATTGAATTTAAGATCTAAACTATTGAAAATTATAATCTAAAAGGGTATAAATTAAATAATGGAGTGAAAATCATCTGATTCTCATATGGACAACAATTATTACTCAGCATCTACAAATTATGAATTAAATATGTAAATGAAAGTGATTTATGTTAATTTTATGCTCTTATTATATTAATTAACTAATCACATTAACACTATTAATTTTTAGTTTAAACGTTAATAAAACTTTCCTTAAATTGCATATGAGAAAGAGGAAAGTGACAATTTATAACACAAATTTAATCTCATCTAACTAATTGGTGTGTGAATGCAAGCACATAGTTAATGACTTTTTGTAAATGCAACCAATAGTACATTAATTTACTTTTCCAAGCCATGTTACTTTTGTTAAAGCCAATGCAATACATGACGTTGTGCAATGTACAAAGAATTCGTAAGTTTGATTTTTATTTTGTCTATTTCAAAACTAAGTGATTATGGAGGTTCTGACCATATTCAACGTATTCGATCGCATAAGGTCCCAAAAAATTGAAAGTTTTAAAGTTAAATTATGTAGTATATATTAAGTATTTAAAGATATGAAGTTGTTAGAAAATTATCATGAGTTTTGAAATAATTGCACATGACCTTCAAAAAATTTATCAATTTTTACTCCGCCTTTAAGACCAACATAAACATTGGACTACAATACAAGAACAAACAAATGGAGTAGTTAAGAGTTTCAACGAGTTGCAGACCCAAGACTCAAACTTAGTAAGAGCACAAATTTCAATATAGTGTCATGGCAAACATGTCTAATGAACATCTGCTCTTAGCAGCACAAGAAGGAAATGTTGAATTCCTTGTAGAAGCTCTTGCTTGTCAACCCATTGGTTACTTCCTAACTAGAATGAAAAGCAAAAATGGGCAAGAACATTACAATATCATGCATATTGCTGTATTAAATGAGCAAACAGAGTTCCTTAGAGAATTGTTTGAGAGATTACCAATCTCAACTTCACAAGTGCTTCTATGCCAACAAGATTCATCCTATTTCAATTACAACCCATTACACTGTGCCATGTTAAGAGGCAATCTTGCTATTGTTAGGCTCATGATCAAGTTTTGTAAATCGGTTTCAGCATCATCGAAACCATGGTTAGCAGCCGAAATCAATGGAAAGTCGCCTTTTCTTGTGGGCTTGGATCGGAAGAGAGAAAAATGTGCTATAGAAATTATGGAATTAGATGGAGAAGTTGTTTGTAATATGGCTGATAACAAAGGTACAAGTCCGCTCTTTGAAGCTGTGCAGAGAGGTTGTGTACAAGTTGTAATGAAGATCTTGACATCTGGGTTTTCTTACAGTATTGTTGGTGAGGATCAGATGACTCCCCTTCATGTTATACCAAATTGTTCAGGTATGTAACTGTAACCCATTTGTTTTGCTGAAAGATAAGAATTTCTTGCTTGAATTTTAATGCTTTTAGCTAAGAATGAACTGGCATTTACCGACTTTCATCTGATGGTTGAAGACCAAGATATATGTTATATAATCTATCATGCCCTCACATCAGAGCCACTAAATATTCCACCTTGAAATGATGGGTGGGTGAGCAAATTTGTGACTTTTTTGTCACGTTGACTTCTGATACCATTTCAAAGAACCAACTCAACTAAAAGTTTAAGCTAATGGTTATATACTCTATCGTTTTGTAGTATTGTACTATTCAACACTACTAGAATAAATCTGTTTTTGAATGAAGATCATGGCTTGCCTTGTTATTTAATCTGTTGGATACTTTCAGAATCTTATACATGTTGATTAGTACCAAACATGACTTGATTAAAGTCAACAAATATTCATTCTAGCCTAATATTTTCTTCTGCAGAGGAAGTTTGCACTCTGGTTCTTGACAAGCACCCAGAAATGCTAAAAAAAGCTAGTACAAATGGACTAACAGTCATACATAAATGGGTAATGATGGGTCAGTTATGGCCATTCGAGTTCCTTTTAAACCGAAAGGCAAACTTTAAGTGGAGAAAAGAGTTCATCAATCTTTTAAGTGCAGCTGAGAAATCAACCGGAAACAATCCTTTACATACAGCAGCTTCAATGCACACAGAAGACATATTGCAGGCTGTGCAGCTCCTTGTAAAAGCTTATATAGATGCTTATGAACAGGGAGATGTGCTTCGGCATAGCCCTTGGAATTTTGAGAACAAAAATGACGAAACCCCATTGATCTTATCCCTAGTCCATAAAAATGAGAAGTTAGCTCGTTTTTTCATTGCTTTAGATGTCGAAAACTAAGTTATAAATGCAACGAAAAGCATACTTTACTGTGCTGTGCTGCATGGATGTGATGAAGTTGCAGCAGATATATTGGCCTCAGTAGATCCTTCTCGCTTTCGTTTGATGCAGCTTAAAGGAAATGATGGGAAAAATGTCTTGCACGTTGCTTCGAATTGCATAGGTACAAATAGATGGTTGGATGGTCAAACCATCAATAGTCGTGTTTCGTAAATTAGCTGGTTAAAACAGCTTATTGTTATGAATACGCTAATTGAATTTGCATAAACTGTCAATGTGTGTACACAGAGAGAACTTGCAAATTGTTGGTGGAAAACTTACCATGGCTGATCAACGAGCCTGATGATAATGGAAAAACTGCCCTAGATGTAGCATCAGAAGCTGTAAACGCGTGGCTTATAAAATTACTGCTGACAAAGGATCCTTCTTCAATAACAAGTGCACCTTTTGCTTGTATTGAAGCATGTAAAAAAGGTCATTTAGAAGCTATATATGCTTTCATTGACGCTCCTGACTTCAGAACTTTCTGTTTCCAAAGAAAAGACTCCCCTTTACATCACATAGAACTGAAAAGTTACAGAGATTACAAGGATTTTCTGGCTATTCCTTTGATTCAGGAGATGAAAAACATGGTTGATTTTGATGGTGCAACGCCCCTTCATCGAGCATTAGAACGCAAAGACATCCTGTTTGTTGAAGCATTGCTCTCCGGTGATGGGATTCTTCGAAACATAAAGGATAAAAATGGTAAAACTGGCACCCATTTGCTAAAAAAATTAGGCAAAGAACATTATGAATGGGTGTGTTCACTTCAACCTGTTTTCTCTTGTTGTTTGGTTTGTTAAAAGTAGTGCATGAACAAAATCAGGCTCACATCTGAATTAAAATGCTGCAGGAAGAAATGTGCGAACGTATACAAATAAACCCGAGGCTAAGAACAAACTTCATGACTTATCCAACAGCGCAAGGTACACGAGGAAGAATAACATCAGCAGAAGAAATACGAGGCACACTGTCAATCGTAGCAGCCCTTTTAGCGACTCTTACATTTGCAGCCGGATTCACACTTCCTGGAGGCCTAGACCAAGATGTCGGAGAAGCCCTTCTATCAAAGAAGGCGTCTTTTCTTGTGTTTATTATAGCAGATACATACGCAATGTGTTGCTCAATGTTAGTCTTATTCTGCTTGATTTGGTCTATGTCTGGTGACCGATACAAGTCACTTGTACTGATTGATCGAAGTGTGGTGATACTTGTGCAAGCTCTTTATGGAACATTGGTGGCGTTTATGACCGGAGTATACACTACTATATCTCACAAGTCGTTGTGGGCAGCTATCATAGTCATTGTTATGTGCTCTATTGTCGCGATTTCAGCCAATAGAGCTATATTGGATAAGGTGCTCGATAAGTTAATACCTTCAGCTGTACAGGAAAGAGTTGTTCATAGAAGACGATATATAATATGAGGCCTGCTCAAATCATCCTTGGATATGCGACTATAATCAATGGACTTGGGATTACTGGTTTTAAATGTTCCAGTTATTGTACCAATTTGTTCTTGTAAAATCTAGTATTGCTAATTCATATCCAATATAGGATCATCGAATGGGATCACAAGGGTAGGATGAGGGAATGGGGAGGAGGATCGAACATAGGATCTTTTCTGAAAAGAGGTATTTGTTCTTCAACTGAAATAATACCCCATTCTCAATACTCATACATACTTGAAATACAATATATTATCCAGAGTTAAATTGATACCATAAGAAAAATAAACAAAATAATAAAAATCAAGACTAACTAATATGCAACTCATAATTACAACGGACTAAAGAACACAAAAAACAAAAACATAGAAAAAAAAGCAATTAATAAAACATAAAATTTTCAATCTCATAAAATAAAAATGAGATAAATCATATATTTATAAAATAAGCGGGCGGACGGGTTTACTCTCGGGTATTATTTTTCTACCGCTACCCGCCCGTTTAACTTAGCAAGTGGGTAGTGCATGCCCAAATATTAAATTTTTTCCAAAATTGTTGTCTAAGCCCGCCCGTTTTTCGAGTGGGTAGCTTGCCCATGAACAACTCTACTTGAAATATAAGTTGGTTGGAAGTTGTTGGCTGGTTTGACCAGGTATAAATATTAATTAATTTGCTAGCCGTTAAGTTGACTATTATGAAGATGTTTCCTAAAAATCAAAAGGATTGTCAATGAAGAAGCAATATTATAGGATGATAATAAATGTTTGATACCTTTTCATTGATGGCATAAAAAACATTGTTTACTCCAATTTTATTGTACTTCATTTGTTTACTTCAAGTTACACCTAATTATGTTTAATAAAGTTTAAACTATTATAAGTCAATAATTATTGGCTCATTGAATAACATTATTTGTCCATTATAATCACTATTTTGAACTATCATAATGATAACAAAAAATAGTTGACAAAATGACTTGATGAATATAAAAAGCAATAGACCTATGAATTAAATCCATCACCCTTTATCTCTATCCTTCAATCCTCAATTCTTAATAAACGATCGTGAAGATCAATGGTGTAGAAAGCAAAAGAATTGTTATCCTATGGTTCATAATTTGTTTGATTATGGGATATATGAACTTACATGCTTTAGCATGTACTCCATTTGGGGTATGTAAACTTGCAAAGTGCAAATAAGATAATTTATTCTCGAAACCTACAGGAAGATCAATTTTCGCTTTGCTCTTGTATGTAGAAATTTCTCTAATACACAAAAATATTTATTATAAAAACAAATCTAATATTAAAGGCTATGTAAGGAGAAGAATGCAAGATAATGTATATTTCTTGTCAATAGCTCATGTTTTAGTACAAAGAATGCGTCAAATACATCTTAACATATGTATATTGATAAAATCAACAAACTGAAACTATTTTATCAATCATATTTCCATGGTCAAGAATAATCAAACGATACCATTACCGAGAATCGAGTAGCAGAGAAAACCAAGAAAAAATAGAACGAAAGGATTGCCAACTTTGACAAACTCAGCCGAAGAGGAAAGAACAGGGTTATTGCTCTTAGAAGTTCTTGGGAGTAAACCTACAGGCCCCGGTGCTGCTACAGGTGCTCCCACCGGTGAAGCATTCGTCGAGTTTGATTCTACATGTACCTGGAGCTTCATCCCTCCGAGGCAGTAAAGTTGGTTGCAACAAGCAAAGTATCGGTCTCCTGGCTTTGTCAAGGTGAAGGTTGTGTTTCCTGAAGTGCTTCTTCGGGCAGCATTATTGGTGTCGCAACGTGTAAATTCTTGTTTTGTGAGCTCACATACACTATCTCCTGATGATGAGTATTGAAATACTGCGATACAAGAGAAAAATGTATCGGTTTTAACTTTTGCTGAAGAAATACGAACAAGGTTTACCGATGCAATTTTTTTCGAAAAAAAAAGCACTAGTTCATTGTTGGAAATACAGTCGGAGCAAATCGATGAATTGGATCAATGGGTTAAAATGAAACAATTCAAATAATTTCATAAAATGACTTAAACGTAATGATCCCGATTGGTCTATTTATTTTGTGTTTTAAGGGGTTCAAGTTTGTTAATGTCGGTTTTAAATTAGAATATAGAGTGATCATCAACCCAATATCCCGCTCGAAAACAGGGTCTGGGTGAGGGAATGTGATGGACAAACCGTACTCGTACCCCTTGGAAGAGGGGCTTGAAAACAGGATCAGAATATAGAGTCTAATAGATTAAACAAATTTTGAACACAAATCTCTAAACTACCCTAGAAATTAAGTAAATCTTCAAACCACAGTGGTGAATTTAGGATACTATTATAGGTGGTGAGCGGAACACTCGCCTTTGCATACCATTTGCTTATATTAACAATCTGGTAATCGAAACTACATGTGCAACTCTTATAGACCATCAAGCACTCGATAAAGAAAAAACAAGAGGAATAAACCTTACCAAGTACATCACCAACTACAAATCTCTTTTCGGCCGCCCACGAATCAAGATCGCTACTAATATCCCAACCAGCTGTGTCACCAACCATATACGTGGTTGCTCCGCATGCAACGATAAGACAAATCAGTACACCGAAAACTCCAAGCAGACGACGGTTTGCCATAACTAGTCACCAAGGAAAGTAAAGTACTCATCATCTCACTCATGCTGCATATAAGTATATTTATAGAAAGTGTGTTAGTAAGTTAGATTACCAAACTTTATATCATATGGCCCACTACATATTAGACTATTAATTCATTAAGAAAATTACTTCATATAAGTTGGCCATCAGATTTAACCACCATCTGAGCCTGAATTTAGAAGACCAACTGGAAACAAGAACTATTTTAACTCAACGGAATTTATCAACTACCCCCTAACAGGTCCTAACAAGAGATCACGGTAGATCTGAAGCCTATCTATTGCTGGAAATACAAGAAATTCTCAGCAACCAAGAGGAAAAGTGTAGGCTTTTACAAAATAAATAGGGAGTTTGCACAAATTTTTTTGGGAAATCCAAGCTTTGTATCTTCACATTCCAGATATGTCAAGTAGTGCCTCAAAGGAAGAGAACGAGAAAAGCGAAGTACACACAATATCTTTTTATTGCAATGGACAAAGAATCTGTGTTCTATATTCTTCTTTATCTTCTTGAAGACTACTGAAATACCCTACAATAAAATAAACATCTTGGCTTTTAACAGTCAAGCTATAATATAGTTGTACACATGTCAAAATGGTCTGTCTCGAATCCGCCAGGTTTGAGTCAACAAGTCACAAATTAGTTTTTGTTTTATTCTTATTGCTATAAAATAGCTAAGAATACTATGTAAGTTTTTGTTAAAATTCTAAAATTAGTTATTCATTATATTGGCCTAAAAAGAGTTTTATAAGTCATAGTTGTGAAATATTGACCTAAATGATAAAAATTGACGAAATATACTACGTTATAACTTGAAAAAATTGATGCAAAATTCAAAATTATGGCAAATAGTAAGAAAAGCAGTAGGGTCGGCCAGTCCAAATAAGGTTCGATCAAATCTTCGGGGTCCAATCAAAATTGGCAGGTAAATTATCAACAAATGGAAGTTCATGGCCATGCAAAAGACCAACCTGAAGAACTAGAAAAGAGCATATCAACACAAATCAAAAGAAATAAGGATAGTACCAGAGCATAGGTCTCGATTCAAAAGGATCCTCCCGGATTCACATCAAAGCTGTCAATAATGAATCAGGTCTGGTTGATATCCTTCATCCATCATTTGTTTGGTTAATATCTTTAACCAAAAAGAGATATCTGCTATGTCAGGATGCTTCTGATCTCCAACAACAAACACATGAACAAGATTCCTCAATTCAATCCAACTAAACCCAGGCTCCTTATCTACCCTTCTAAGCTTCATCAACCTAATGACCCTTGTCACATCATCCGGTCTTCCTAGTGCAGTATAAATTCTGGACAACAAGACATAAGCTGATGATTCTTGTGAGCCTAGCTCCATTAGTTTCTCCCCTGCATAAGCTCCTAGCTCATAATGCCGGTGATTTCGACATGCACTTAATAAAATTCGCCACAAACACATGCCATGGTTAAACGTTGCTGATTCGATGAATTCTTTGGCTTCAGTTAGCCTCCCTGCACGGCTATACACATCAATCATACAAGCATAATGTTCTAATCCCGGTTCTAACCCATATTCACTAGAAATCATCTTAAAATAATCCCAGGCTCGGTCAAAGAAACCCATATGGCTACATGCAGACAGTATATTAACAAAGGAAACATTATCTGGCTTTATGCCCTTTGATCTCATCTCCTCGAACAGCTCCAAAGCTTTGTCACTGCAACCATTCTGAGCAAGACCAGATATCATAGCGTTCCAGGAAACTATATCCCTTGTAGTCATCCTTCGGAACACCAAGTTTCCTTCGTCAATGCATCCACACTTTGCATACATGGATGAAAGAGAACTTCCAATAGTAAGCTCCCCAGCAAGGCCATACTTAATGGCGCGGGCATGAATTTGCTTTCCATGCTCCAACGCAGCAAGGGTAGAACAGCCCTTTAAGACACTAGCAATAGTTAGATCATTTGGTGGAATTCCTTCAGCCTCCATTTTCCTGTACAAACCCAAAGCTTCTTCATTATCTCCATTTTGTATATATCCTCCTATCATTGAGGTCCACAGAACGACATCCGGTTCTTGCAAACAGTCAAAACCTCTCCGAGCATCGGTAATGCTGCCACCTTTAGCATACATGTCCACAAGTGCAGTTATAATATACATTTGATTCTTGAACCCCATTTTGATTGAATAACAATGGACTTGTCTTCCAATTTCAAGGGCATTAATGTCGCTACATGCATTTATCACCCCAACAAATGTATATTCACTAGGCCTAATCCTGGAATAATGCATTTTAGAAAACAAGTCCAAAGCTTTATTAGAGTGCCCACTTTGCGCAAATCCAGTAACCATTGCTGACCACATGATAGAATTCTTATCTGTAGACGATGCAAACAATTGAAGTGCATTGTCTGGGCTCCCACATTTCAAATACATAGTAATAAGGGCATTTTTTACCTCTGCAATCCATGACACTCCAGCTTTAATAACAAAACAGTGGATCTCCCTTCCAGCATTAATAAACTCTGGAAGGGTCAAAGAGCTAAGCACACTCGTCAAGCAAAAAGGGTTGGCTTTATCCTCTTGATCTTTCAATATCAATTTAAAAATTCCCATAGCTTCTCCAGCCATACCACGTATTGCATATCCAGAAATCATAGTAGCCCATGACACTGAATTCCTTTCAGGCATTGTATCAAACATTTGGCGCGCATCTTCCATGTTACCCGATTTACAATACATGTTAAGAATTGAGCTTCCAACAACCACATCTCCACTGTGATTAATCTTTATTGCCAATGAATGAACCTGTTTCCCAGCCAAAGCATCACCTAAATTCGATACAGCAGTAAAAATCCCAGCAAGAGAATGAGGACTGGGAAGAGAATTATCAGCCCGCATTCGCCTAAACAAATCCACGACAAGAAGAGACGACTTGCTCCCGCCATGTTGAGCATGGGCGTTGATGATGGAGCTCCAAGAGACATCATCTTTGATGGGGATTTCCTCAAAAGCAAACTTTGCATTGTACAATTCGCCACATTTAGCATACAAATTAACTATACTATTACCTAAGTATACATTTGAATAAGAATTTGACTTGATGATTTTTGCATGAAGAGCTTTACCCGTTTGGATATTCTGTTCTTTAGTAAGCCTGACAACTTCCTTGAAAAGTACTCGATGAGCTGCACTCATCAACTCTACCCTTTGGACTTTAACTTTGCATACTATAAGCAGCTAATCCCGAATACCTGAAAATTTAGCATATAATATTGCGTTAAGTTCAAGTAAAATCTATATATCCACGAATATAGTTTAGAAGTAAACGAATATGTAATGTTCAAGCACCCAAGTGCCATTAGCCACCTAGGCAGGATTTCAAAAGGTCAAATGTATGCAACTTTGCCCTTGTTAATGGCAACAAAAAGATTATTTCCAACTTACCCATGTTAGCAAAGTAAAATCCATATATCCACCAACATAGTATATAATTTAACGAATATATGAAATATTACAGCACCACAATGCCATTAACCATCTATGCTCGGATTTAAGAGGTCAACTTAAATGTATGCAACCTTATTGTTAAATTGGGATGGACATAATGTGTATGCCCGCATACAATTGGGAAAACACGAGGTACACTTCATAAGCCAAGGAGATATCATCCCAAGACCATATGGCAATGGGAGCAAGGGCTCTAATGACTTATAAAGTGTGCACATCATCATTAATTCATCGATGTGTAACAAACCATCCCAACATCCCCTCACATGCAAAATAACGTTAAGTTTGCATATGGGAGTAATCAATTAGGGTAGGAACAACATTCTTTTTGAACCTACTATTCAATCTGTAATCGAACCTTTGGCTCTAATACCATGTCAAAGAACCAACTCAACCAAAAGCAAAGCTTAAGCTCCTAATTGAGGCCCCGGAATAAGGTTTATACTCTAACACGCCCCCTCACACAAAAGCCCATTGAGCTAGAAGTTTGAATTCCACACATTTCTCCTCATACACGGTGCTAAATAATCCACTCTAAATGAGGGGCGTATAGATTCAAACCCATTACCTCTTATTAGTTGTCACGCTAGCTTTTGGTATTATGTCAAGAAATTAACTCAACCAATAGCTTACATTGATAGTTGAGGTCCCATAATAGGTTTTATACTTAAACAATTACCGTTGTTAGTCCATTAAAATTTAAGAATGATTTGACAAAACTATACATTTATCTAGTTAACATGCAAAAGGGTCTATAATTCCTCCTAAACAAACATGAACTTGAATGGCAAAAAATCCACAATGTGAAAAGCTCAATCCTTTCAAATACAAATTATTTACTCTATTTATAAAATCTCAAACTACATCCACATGTATACGGTCAAATTTGCAGTTTAGTATGATTAATTGTTATCATATCACAATAGGAGCATAACCTAAAGATATTTTATAAGAGTATATGGGCGGAGTATTAAGTAAAAAAATAAGAATTTACATGGAAACTAAAATAAAGCAAATATGAGTGAATTCAGGGGCATTTGAAAAATGAAATAGTACCTCAAATAGTGAAAAAATGAAATTTGCTAAGTGTAAGCTTGAACATTTTCCAAATCCCAGATCAAATCTGCATATGTAAGAATTTCTGAAACAGATTGAGCAGGAAAAAATCTAAGAAAATCCAAAAGTACAGCAATTAAGCAAAATACTATGCAGATTTTGAGTTGAAATGGACACTAAAATGTCTACTTCAACTGGTACTCCGACATTGGGTCCTCTTCCTTTGTTTTCTTTTAAAATTAGGGGAATTGGGGGATTAGGGGTTAGGTTAACACAAACTATATTGTTGTCTTGTTTAGGGTTTATGATGGGGATTGTATTAAGCGAAATTTAAATTAGAAATTGGGTTTATTTTAGAAAATTATTATTTATTATTTATTATTATTAGTAAGATGAAATCCTTAGGATGAGAGGGAGAAATCCTTAGCATGAGAGGGAGAGGAAAATAAAATTATACTTACTCTAATATAGTTATATTATACAGATACTAGGGTAGAAATCCGCACAAATTTTTAAATACATTAATATTTTTATAAAATTTTAGATTGCAAACAATACTTTACATTTTTCCTAAAATTTAAAATTATAATTATGGTAATCTAACAATATAAATAATTGATTTTAATGATCAATTAATTGAATTTTATGTCATTTTAATTTTAAATAACATTTGATAGATAAAGGGGCTATTATGTACTTCAAGTAATTTCCTAAATTGTTGTATGATTTTATACACAGTGTAATTTTACAGTATAATTTTCTAAATTGTGTAATTCCAATTGTACTGGAATAAATGTAATTTATTCCGTAGAATAGTTTTCTACGTAGTGTAATTTCAGAATTTTATCCGACAAAATATAATGTTCAACATAGTACATTATAGATTTCCCATTATATTTTTTAAATAGTGCATTTATATACAAATATGTAATTGGAAATAATTGTGATTTATTGCATCTATTAATGTATGAGTTTTTCCGAAAATATAAATTTGTAAATATGGTAAGTGTAAAAAAAGCAAATTAGTTAAATTTCATTAATACTAACCAATGTAAAAAAGATAAATGGTATGCTCACAATCAAACTTCCTTTTTGTTATTATACAGTAAAATTAATAGAATGTATGATACAATAAAGTTAATAGAATATATGATTCTTTCAAATAAAAAAAATTACATAAATTACAAAAAATTATCTATAATAAATTAAATTTTTATTGATTTTCTTACCATGATTCCAACTTTTTAATTTTTAGCATTTTAATCTAATATCATGAGTAGAATACATTTAATATTATAATGATGAGTTGTGAGAAGTTGCCCTTAGTTTCTTGTAGTTGTAGATTAGTTTGATTAGACTTTCAATTCAAGTGATGATCAAATGAAGCATAAGGAATGCTTTTTTGCTCTCGTGAATTATTTCTTATGTTCCATTATACTTATATATTTGACTTTTTACAAAGTTTAATGTGTTATTTTGATCATTTATATTATGAAAATATATTCAAACAAAATTCCACTTAATTATATTTTTTTTACATATTAATCATAATATATAAAATAAAATTGAATGATGATTTTCATAACGGCGTACTACATTATTTATAGCAATCACATTCTCAAGTTGTGGGCCCCACTTTTTAGTTTGAAGGGTAGCAAATTAAGTAAATCATCTAAAACATAGCAAATTCACTAAAATTTAAATAATATCATAAAAAAAAAATTTATTTAAAAATATCACTTCAAAACGAAATCAAAATAATGATATAAAAAATTATTAAATTTGAAAATATTACTTCACTATTGAACTCATCTTCTACATATTGTTCATAACACATATTCTTCCCTTACTATATATGGTTCTCATTCATTCACACAGAAGTAGAGCTTGTAGGACAACATTCAAGTCTTGTACTCTCTATTTTCCTGCATAATCTTATTGTTTCTTGAACACTTCCTTACAAATTAAACATAACCTTAATTGCATCACCACCACGAGCACTTGTCTCGAATGCTTCTTCGACCTCCTTTTGTGAGAACCCGAACCTGTGGGTTATAAGAGGCTTCACATCGATTTTACCACTACTTATAAAATCGAGGCATAGAGGCCATGTGTTTTTGTAACGGAACACACCTATAATATCGACTTCCCTATCATTCAGAACGAACTTTGTCATTTTTACAGTAACACCATAATCATCTATGACGCAATAATGTTGTAACATAATTCGTCAGTTAATTCACTTTTTGAATTCGTAATTCGCTCAAAATGACCCGAAATAGCCTAAACCATAATTCACTTTTTCTGATTTCGCAAGGAGATTAGTGAATCATGTGACAGTGCACAATAATATTATGATACGTAATATGCTCGATTATATTAAGATAGAGCAGGTGGTAGAAAGTTTTGATATAAAACAATACTGGGCTCAAATATGAAAAGTGCATAGGGTGTCATAAAACAATACCTTACAGCAGCAGGGGTGAGAGGGACAGTCATCACACCATGACCCATTCCGATGAGACAAGTTTTACCACCCGCTCGAGTTGCACCAAGAGCAGTGGACATAGTTTTGTTAAATCCCGCACAATCGAGAGTCACATCGACCTCTCTTCCCATAGCCTTGTGAATCTGCGCCACTTCTTCTGGTATGTCCTGCGAATGCAAAGTAGACATAGGCATAATGTATCGGAAAGTAATATATTTCATGGGTTTCGGGATTTGTACTACTAGGTACAACAATAATGTCAGTGCCAATGTAACATAATTTGTCTTTTTGAATTCGTGATTTGCTTAAATTTGTCCAAGAATAGCCCAAAACCGACCACAATTCGCTTTTTCGATTCGCGAAGAGATAAGCAAATCATGTGACACTAGTCAGCACCTTAATCTCAAAAGATTGAGATCAGCTACATGAACCAATAAACGAATAGTTACAGTAGTTGTTCTTCTCCATTCAATCGATTTGTGGTACTATGTGAATTTTTAAAAGAAGATGCAAACCTCCATGTTGGTTGAGACCTTGACGATTTCATCTGCACCAAGTTGCTTTGCAACTGATAAACGATAACCATCTACATCCACTATGACTATTCTCGGGGATCCAAAAGCTCGAGCAGCCAGTAATGTCACAAGACCGATAGGTCCAGCACCCATAATCAATGTAGTGGTTTCGGGGCCAACATCGGCTCTGCGACAACCATGAATACCAACACTTAGTGGCTCACACATAGCCCCTTCTTCTAAACTGACATTATCTGGGAGCTTGAAGCATAAATCTGCAGGATGTACCACCTGCCACAGCCCACAACCACAGAACATAGTTATATTCATCTTACACATTCTTAATCGAGACTAAAATTAACCGGAAGAATACAAAACTAATTGCAAAACACAAGTATGATAACATGTTACACAACATCATCATCCAAAAACATAATTCAAGTGATTATATGAAGTGGGGAAAAATTAGATAGAGTGTAACATGATTCTCCAGTTAATTCGTTTTTTGGATTCGCGACTTGCTCAAATTGACCCTGAAATAGCTCAAAACCGGCCATAATTCGCTTTTTTTGATTCGCAATTCGCAAGGAGATTACTGAATCATCAGAGAAATAGACGCACTTGAGATTTCTACAATGAGGAAACCTCCCATTCATCTTCATCATTCTTTTCTATTACCATATATATAATAATAAATAAAGATAGCATCATTTGTTGATCAAATTTGTAATCATCATCTAACATTGGCTCAGGGGAAAAACAAGTCGGTCTGCCTAGGCCAAGACCCGGGTCATTTGATTAAAAATCCTATTAATATTGAAGTGTAACATATAACACAAGTTAATAACAGCCGGGTTGGTTTTATACACAGAGATGAGTGTTCAGCCCACTCTATACTGTAATCTAAATTCGCCCGTGTTCAGGCTATGCATTAAGTACCAAAACATGTGCAGTTTTTGAACAAACAACATGATCAACCTGATTTGCAAGCGAGCCATGTACAGGCGGAGTAGCGAAGAACTTCATGTCGGGGCAGAGATTGTAGCGGCCACCTTTGCAATGATTGCAACGCCAACAACTGATCCCCGGCTCTAGAGCAACTCGATCACCAGGCACTAGTGAAGTCACTTCACTTCCAACTTCTTCAATAATCCCAGCACATTCATGCCCAATTACCATGGGCTCTTTCACTATAAAATCTGCACATCTTAAGGTCTACTAACAATAAAGAAAACTGTAAGAAAGCTAATCCAATTGCTGTCATATATTCATATCAATTAGAAATCAACAATCCATATCAAGTTCATATACTCCACTATATGTCTTATTATTTGATATTCCAATCATTACTAGAATCCACTTAGAGTAAATAAAAGAATAATTTGCGAATTACGGCTTTAAAGTTTAGGACTTGTGCAATAACAGCCTCAATGTCTTTTTTTTCGAATTATAACCACCAAAACGTACATGTCGAATCGCAGAACTCCGACCACTTAACCTAAAACTCCGACTATTTTTTCAACATGGTCGAAATTCTATAATTTAGCCTAAACGTCGTAGACTTTGATACTTTGATGGTTGCAATTCGCAAAAGTCTTAAACTTGTTGTAATTTGTAAATTATTCTAAATACAAATTAAATACGTCCCCACGATCCCTTAAATCTTTGTATCATATACCATTATGCATGTTTGGTAAAGATGATTTCACTTTAAAAATATAAATTTATTTGGCTCAAATTTAGTAGTAGTATTTGATAAATAAAAAACTCAATTTCAAAGTTGAGTTAAAAGTGATCGAAGACGAGGATTTCAGAATGACTTCAAATCTTATCATTCCCAAATTCTTCATTATTAATTTCATAATTAAAATTTATAATTTAAAATGAAATGCAGGATTCCAAAAGCAACTTTACTGCAATTCAAACTTCAAAAATAAGAATAATTGAATATAAAAGCCGAAAAAGAAGGGGTTTACCTTGAGATAGTGAACATCACTTCCACAAATACCAACAGCCTTCATTCTGATCCTTGCATCATGGGGTCCTGGAAGCAATCACAACAGAATATTCAGATTATCAGATTACACAAAAAATAATATTCATCCTCAAAAATTATTAATAAAATAGCAAGATAAAAAGGAAGAAATAATACCAGTTTGATAATGAAGTTAAAAGTGGTAGTACATACCAAGTGAAGGAAGCTCAAATGGTTGAATTTTGAGAGTATTAATTCCTGTTAACCAAGCAGCCATATTCTGCTCTTCTCCATCATCTCCATGGGACTTTCCTCCTTTGCCCATTCTCTCTCCACTTTCTCTCTCTATTCTTATCTTTTGCTGATTCTGTCACTAAAATAACTAAATAAGGAAATTTATATATTTTATATCTATAAATTAACATAATCAAATGAGATATTACTTAATTTGTATCATAAGTAGAACCGGAGTTGCGCGGATTAAGTATGCCTAGCAAAAGTGTTCATTCTGATCATCGGGTTTATTTCTGGTTAGGTATTTTAAGACTATTTAAAATCAGGTTTTATATTCACATTGGTTTTGTAAATCAATTTATATATTGGGTCAAATCGAGTTCAGTTATAAGATCATGAATATTGAATTATCGGCTCAATTTTAAACCACGCTAAGCCTGGGCCCTTAATTTTAAAATTTTATATATTATGAAAATAGATATCAGAAATTTTTATGAATTTTAAACTATCTGGCAACAATAATTTAATTTTTTGATCCACCTCACTTTTTAAGTTTTTGACTAAAAAAATGTGCAAAAACGTTTATAATACCAATGTTGGAAGAGTATTATAGTTGCTGGTACCATTTGACTTTGTACGAATATTAAGAAAATTATTTGGATTATTTAAATAGGAGAGAAAATGAGACATTTAAACTGATTTTGTAAAAAAAAAATAAAGAAATAAAAAGTTTTACTTAACCAAAAAACATAATAAATTAAAAGAAGATATAATTAAAAATACCCAACCCAAAATAAAAATGGAATAATAAAAATAACTTAGTCGACATATAAAAATTAGACTGATAGAATGGATAGGAGGGAGTAAAAATGATTATTTTACATTGTATATCTTTTAGCGAAAAACTCTTAGTTTTTTTAATTTAGTTCATGCAGATATTTTCATATTAAGATTAAGACATTGACGTTAATGATTTATAAAATTTGGAATTTAGATTAGGTGTTTGCTTGGCCTTATAAATGGAAAATATATCCTCGTTTAAATTATTTCAGATTAAGATGTTGACATTGTTATTATTGTATAGTTGATGCTGATTAGGGGTTTTAAATTGAAGATGTGTCATTGTCTAGTTGTATGTAAGCAATATGCCAAGGTAGGAATTCCGCAACTAATAACATTCAGAAACGTTATCCTAATGCAATTATCTTCACATCTACTCCAAATATTCTTGTTTTGGCCACCAGAATGTATGAAAAATTGGGTACGTAGCTGTTGGAAATACTTCACATGTGAGATAAGATCCCACATCGATAAAGTAGTGGGTTGTTGACTTGCATATATAGTGGGTGAGCTAATCTTCCTACTACCATATGATTTTGGGAAAAAATGAACCTCACCAAGTGTATGTGCAAATCAACGCTCTTGACTCGTGGATTTGTAGGCTCAAGCCCACGGGTCTACCGCGTGAATTGTCACCTAATAGTAGCAAACACTCATTTAACCACCAAATGGCCAAAATTACAAATGTTTATACAAAAATGAACATTTACATACACCTGGAATCTTTCAAAAATATGATTCCTCCGACACTTAACTACCACGTGTCACAAATGACGTGCCATCTTTTAGGGCTGCTCCTATAAGATGAAAGAAGGATCTGTGCCCAAAGTCTATTAAAAATTAGAAATATAACGTTTTAATATTTAATATTTAGAAGTCTATAATAATACATATTTAGTAATTAGGTGCCCATAATTAATCTTTTGTCCCTAACCTCTCAAATCTCAGAGTCTGCATCTCTTACGAACTTGTATAATAGAAAGGGTCGAAAGCTCAACATTAAGACTTTTTAAAAGTTTAAGAGGGCCAAAGTCACAAAATAAAAATTCAGGGACCGAGAAAATATAAATCAATAATAGCATATATAATTGATATATATCAGGATCGAACTAAAAAAACAGACCTCAAAATAGACGCCATGAGTATACAAAATAAAAAAACTAAGTTTGATAATAAAAATATAGATTAAGTTGTGAGGTATATCATTATCATTATATTGCATTAACGCTCATAGAAGGTACGATTAAAGTTTTTAAAGAGTTAAATAATATACGACAATAAGTCATACTCTCGTCAAAAAGAGTTAAAAGAGGGTTGCAGCCAGTGAAACCCTTCACGCTCAATAATAACCTACAAATGTACATTAAAAACTAGTAGACATGATAGGCCAGACGTAGTAAAACTAACAATATAGTTCAAAGAAATATAAATAATTACAATTACACTTGGTAAGTTGGTATGTAAACTATTTGTTGATCATAGTTCTAACAACTTTCAGAATCGGTGAATTAAGTGCGATCGATCTGAAATTTACATTAACATACAATTACAGACGCGGATCAAATGCAAGTCAATACTGTCAATTGACGGACAAGTCATACCCTCAAATTTGTTTCTATGTTTGGTTTTAAAATTATTATTGATTTAGAAGGCTTCAACTTTCAAGTAATTTTCTAAGGATTTTAGGAATCTAAACCCTAAAATATCCATTAATCTCATCTCACTCAAGAAAATAATTTTTTAGGATATGGGTCTAGATTCTAAGGGTCCAGGTCTAAACCCTAAGAATCTAGGTTAGAGTCAATTTATTGGACCCTCATATTGAGGGTCCGAGTCCGAATAGGGTCCAAACCCGACCCAGACCCTTAAATGCTCATCCCCAAGTGATCATGGTCTTCCGTTGCTCAAGATTTTACCTAGTAACTACCTCTATACTACTCCATGCTAATGGCTTTAGCACAAGATTTTCTTCCATTAGATCCCTGTACTTCATAGAAACATCCCATCTCTCTGCCCCTGCATACGCATCAGATAAAAGCACATAATTCCCACTATTACCACCATCTACTTCTAGAAGCTTCCTTGAAACTATTTCAGCCAATGCAACATTATTATGAAGCTTACAGGCACTCAATAAGATCCTCCATAACACTACATCAGGCGGTACTGTCATGTCGACTATGAACTTATATGCCCTCTCGAGTTCACCAGAACGACTCAAGAGATCGACTACACAACCATAATGTTTCATTTGTGGTGTAATTCCATATACTTTTCGCATATTTTCGAAATACTCCATCCCTTTGTCTACTAATCCAGCATGTGAACATGCTAGTAGTATTCCTACAAAGGTTCCATTTGTTGGCCTAACATTGTTGCTTAGCATTTCCTCAAAGGTCCGAATAGCAGAATCGACAGAACCATTTACTGCAAGCCCTGCTATAACTGCAGTCCATGACACTGAATCTTTTTCGGGCATAGATTGGAAAACTCGTAAAGCCTTATTGACATCCCCACATTTGCAATACATGTCAATCAAAGAATTACCAACATAAATATCCACTTTAATGGTATTCTCAATGATGAATTCATGAATTTCCTTGCCCATGTCAAGAATTCCTAGATGAGCACAGGCAGAAAGTACACTAGATATAGTAACTTCATCGGGTTTGATTCTTTTCGATGTCATAACTCGAAAAAGTTCCACAGCATCTGAATGTTTCCCTGCTTGTGAGTTCCCCGAAATCATTGATGTGTATGAAATCACATCCTTGTTTGGCATTTCATCAAAAACCCTTTTAGCAGAGGCTAAATCACCGGTTTTTGCATAGCCAACCATCAAAGCGTTCCAAGATACTGAGTTCTTTTCGTTCATCCGATCAAACACACCTTGTGCAGCGATTATCAAACCACGCTTTCCATACATATCGATTAAAGTATTCCCCAAATAAACATCTATTTCAACACAGTTCTTCAGAAGATAATCCACCATGTTATCAGCAACACTCCACTCTTGCATAACGCTACAAGCCATGATAACTTTCACCATTGTAACAGCATCAGCCCTCACTTTTGCCGCCTGCATCGCATCAAAAACACCCAAAACCTCTCTATATTTATTACATAAACTATACCCACAAATCAATGAGTTCCATGACACTAAATCTCTCTCAGACATTTCATCGAACACCTTATGTGCTACACCCATTTCTCTACATGCTCCATACATATGAATCAAAGCATTAGACACATACAAATTTGATCCAAACCCAAGTTTAAACGCATGAACATGAACTTTTTTACCTTGCAAAACATCTGACACACGACCACAAGCTTTAATTACAAACAAAAGAGTAAAATTATTCCCATTTAATCCATAAGTTCTCATATCATTATACATGTTAATAGCTTTAATTGGATCATCACTTTTGGATAATCCCCTGATCATATAATACCAAATTGAAAGTGTGGGTCGTTGTATTTGATCAAAAACAATGTGAGCTTTTTGTAATGTAGATGAATTAAGGGAGTATGAGCGTAAAACTGAAAAAATTGAATCTGGATCTTTGTGTTTTTGACTTCTTATTAGGTGACCGTGGAGCTCTTTAATGGAATCAATAGAGAAAGAATTCTCAGGTAATTGTTGTGATTTGGCAGAAAAAGAAAACCTGCAAAATGGACGTGAAAAAGTTCTTCCTGAGAGTTGCATGCTAAATCTTAATTGAAGTTTCATGGAACTAAACTGAGATTGAGATAGGACTACCAAAGGAAGTAAAAGTATTTTTGGTGCATTATGTGTCCACAAGATAACTGCCCCTGTTGATTGTTACTCGGTAGACATAGAATATATGTCGTGTCGGGCCGTTTATGGGCTGTATTGGACTATTTCATGTGCTTATAAGTTTTTGCAAATATAATAATACAATGAATATTAAATCAAGACCTATTTAGAATCTTAGACCCATCAAATCTGATAAGTCTGAATTCGGGTCAAAAATTTCAAACCCTAAAAATTTGGATACGAGTCTACCAAAAATTAATGTGTCTAAATTCTAATAGGATTGGCTCAAATCCAAACCCGATTCTTAACCATTCCTACATCAAACAAAAATCAATATCACATAAATTATTACTTTACTAAGGTAAAAAAAAGCTACAAAAATTGATTTAAAAAAAACTGAAAATTGTGAAAAAAAGCAAATAGAACATCAAAGAAAACAAACAATATTTTTGAATCTAGTAAATCTTCTACGATGTCCAATTAAACAAACCATAAGAAAAGTTGTGTAATGGTCTAACGGAGTATTTGACAAGGTTGTTCCAAAATGTTAAGTCAAGTCATTTTGATGGAAGAATCAAGTACTACTACACTTACTATTCTATATTACTCTACATACTAATTTAGTAATTTTCATACTATCAATACACCTATTTTATTATTAATATCTTTAATTATATATAATAAAAGTTGTAAAAAAATTAATATTAATATTTTTATATTAAGATGAATCAAATAAAATTCCATATAAAAATATAAATTAAAAGCAATTGATGAACACTATACATTAATGCCAAAAAGCAATATCAAGTTTGGGCCAGCCCAATTTCTAATTTAAAAAAAAATAATTAAACTTTCTAAACACGCGTATAGTTGGATGTATAATGATTTGTGTTTGAGATTATAACATTACATAGTTGGGTATATAATGGTTTGTGTTTGAGGTTATAATATATGTGTTTGGGGTTATAGTATTATATATGTGGGTATATAATGATCTATGTTTAGCGTTATAACACTATATAGTTGGGTATATAATGATTTGTGTAACGGACTGTGCTTTTCTAAATATAGGTTTAATATAATGTAATGGTAAGTAATGCTAA